>NC_062560.1:53847280-54039599 GCF_016906955.1 Phacochoerus africanus
CTCTTGTTTTAACTAGTAATGTCACGAAATTCTTGCCATTATTGGAGTTTAGATTCTTCTGCCAGCGATTGGTTGCTGTTCTGTGGGAGTCGTTTATCAGGTAGATGTGGTTTTTTTTGTTGTGTTTGTGGAGTGGGTGAGCGTGTCCCCCTACTCTTCCACCATCTTGCCTCCTCCCTCCTGAATGAGTTTCAAGATAGATGAACCTCCTGCAAGGATCTAGTGCCCACAGAGAATTTGGCAGCAGAGCCTTCAGTAACACTAGTTATACGTGAGTGCCTCGGTGGAAAAAAATCAAGAGTTGTTTTCTGGAGGAAACCACTTTGAGGGATAGGCTCTCAGTAAATGACATTAACTTTGTAAGTATGAAGCTAGAGGCCTTATGTTTGTGATATATGTAAGACTGTTAACATGTAGGTGGTAGCCTTGCTTGATATGCACTACATAACCACAATAGGGAAAAGAGTGCCTTTTCATGAAAAATCAGCCTTTTCAAGTATGAATAATACATGTTGAGGGTGTTTCAACGTAGTTGAGCCCACTACAAGAATATAGCACTCACAGAGCCTTTGAAGGCTGAGCCAGTTTTTAACCTCATCATATGTGAGATGCCTAGGTGGAAAAAAATCATGGTTGATTTCCTGTGCAAACCACAATTGGTCCTAGTGTTCTTTTAGTGATGGGCATTCACTATGCAAGTAGGAAGCTAGAAAACTCATCTTTGTTACACTTGTAAAATTGCTGACATACAGGTAGCAGCCATGCCTTGCATTTCCACTTTAGTGAGGAGAGGGCTATTTCATACTAAATCAGCTTTTTCAACCATGGGAAACAAGTTTTGAGTGTTTGGGATGCTAGCTCAGCCCACTGAAAGACTCTATCACAAATAGGGCATTTGCCAGCTGAGCCAGTCAGAAACTTTATTATAGGTGAGAGGCCTAGCAGGAAAAAAAGGAAATTTTTTGCTTGGTCTTCTTTTATTATTGGCATACATTTTGCAAGTGAGAAGCTAGAAGCCTCTTTCTTTTGTGACACTTGTAAGATCGCTGACATGCAGATAGCAGCCTTGCTAGATAGGCCCTGCACAACCACCGTAGTGAAGAGAGCGTGAAAATACAAAGTCAAGATTTGCCAGCATGAAGAACACATTTTGGGGGTATTTCAAGCTAGGTTAGCCCACTGTAGAAATCTAGGACTCACGGAGCATTTGGCAGCTAAGCTGGTCATCAAGCCTAATTATATATGAGCGGCCTATGTTGACAAAAAGGCAAAAGGTTGTTCTGGAGGAAAACCACTTTTGAATCTTGTATAATCTCAGCAACTGATACAAACTTTTGCAAGTAGGAAGGTAGAAGCCTCTTGTTTGTGACATTTTCAAGATTGTTGATGTGACTGTAGCAGACTATCTAGCTATGCCATGCTTTTAAATTGTAGTGAAGAAAGTGACTTTTCATACAAGATCATTCTTTTCAAGCATGGAGAACACATTTTGAGTGTTTTTCAGGCTAGATGAGACCACTGCAAGAATTAGGGCACACAAAGCATTTGGCAGCTGAGATGATCATTAAACCTAGTTTTATATATCAGGCCTAGGAGGATAAAAAGCAATTGTGTCTTTCCTGTGGAAGCCACCATTTGGCCTGGTGTTCTTTTAGTGACTGCCATAGAGTTTGAAGGAGCTAGAAGCCTCTTGTTTGGCTTAATTATAAGAGTGCTGACATAAGGTTAAGATCATAGGAGGCTATGCACCGATTTCCACTGTACTGATTTTTCATACCAAATCAGGCTTTTTCAGCATGGCAAAAAGATTTGATTGTCTTCCAGGCTAGGTGATCCCAATGTAAGAATCTAGCACACACAATTATTTGGCAGCTGACCCAGTCATTACACCTAGTTATACATGAGAGGCCTAGATGGTAAAAAGGAAAGGTTGCTTTCCAAATGGAACCTCTTTTGGACCTGATGTACTGTAACTGGTGTACACTTTGCAAGTAGGTAGCCAAGAGTTTCTTACTGATGTATTTATTTATTTTTTAATTTTTTCATTTTCCCACTGTACAGCAAGGGGGTCAGGTTATCCTTACATGTATACATTACAATTACATTTTATCCCCACCCTTTCTTCTGTTGCAACATGAGTATCTAGACATAGTTCTCAAGGCTATTCAGCACGATCTCCTTGTATACCTATTCTAACTTGTGTCTGATAAGTCCAAGCTTCTGATCCCCTCCCACTCCCTCCCACTCCCATCAGGCAAGCCACAAGTCTCTTCTCCAAGTCCATGATTTTCTTTTCTGAGGAGATGTTCATTTGTGCTGGATATTAGGATTCCAGTTATAAGTGAGATCATACGGTATTTGTCTTTGTCTTTCTGGCTCATTTCACTCAGCATGAGAGTCTCTAGTTCCATTCATGTTGCTGCAAATGGCATTATGTCATTCTTTTTTTATGGCTGAGTAGTATTTCCATTGTGTATATATACCACTTCTTCCGAATCCAATCCTCTGTCGATGGACATTTGGGTTGTTTCCATGTCCTGGCTGTTCTGAATAGTGCTGCAATGAACATGCGAGTGCACGTGTCTCTTTTAAGTCGAGTTTTGTCCGGATAGATGCCCAAGAGTGGGATTGCGGGGTCATATGGAAGTTCTATGTATAGGTTTCTAAGGTATCTCCAAACTGTTCTCCATAGTGGCTATACCAGTTTACATTCCCACCAACAGTGCAGGAGGGTTCCCTCTTCTCCACACCCCCTCCAGCACTTGTTATTTGTGGGCTTATTAATGATGGCCATGCTGACTGGTGTGAGGTGGTATCTCATGGGAGTTTTTGATTTGCATTTCTCTTATAATCAGCGAGGTTGACCCTTTCTTCCTGTGTTTGTTGGCCATCTGTATATCTTCTTTGGAGAAATGTCTATTCAGGTCTTTGGCGCATTTTTCCATTGCTTGATTGGCTTTTTTGCTGTTGAGATGTATACATTGCTAATATATTGTAGAGATTAAGCCCTTGTCGGTTGCATCATTTGAAACTATTTTCTCCCATTCTGAAAGTTGTCTTTTAGTTTTCTTTTGGGTTTCCTTTGCTGTGCAAAAGCTTTTCAGTTTGATGAGGTCCCATGGGTTTATTTTTGCTCTAATTTCGATTGCTTTCGGAGACCGACCTGAGAAAATAGTCATGATGTTGATGTCAGAGAGTGTTTGGCCTATGTTCTCTTCTAGGAGTTTGATGGCGTCCTGCCGTATATTTAAGTCTTTCAGCCATTTGGAGTTTATTGTTGTGCATGGTGTGAGGGTGTGTTCTCGTTTCATTGCTTTGCAGGCAGCTGTCCAGGTTTCCCAGCAGTGCTTGCTGAATAGACTTTCTTCTTCCCATTCTATGTTCTTGCCTCCCTTGTCAAAGATGAATTGACCCTAGGTGTCAGGGTTTATTTCTGGGTTCTCTCTTCTGTTCCGTTGGTCTGTCTGTCTCTTTCTATACCAGTACCACCCTGTTTGGATGACTGTGGCTTTGTAGTATTTCTTGAAGTCTGGCCGAGTTATGCCTCCTGCTTGGTTTTTGTTTCTCAGGATTGCTTTGGCGATTCTGGGTCATTTGTGGTTCCATCTAAATGTTTGGATTGTTTGTTCTCGTTCTGTGAAAAATGTCCTGGGTCATTGGATAGGGATTGCATTGAATCTGTAGATTGCTTTGGGTAGCATGGCCATTTTTACAATATTGATTTTTCCCAATCCAGAACATGGAATATCCTTCCATTTCATTACATCTTCTTTGATTTCTTTGCTTAAAGTTTTATAGTTCTCGGCATATAGGTCCTTTACCTCCTTGGTCAGGTGTATTCCAAGGTATTTGATTTTGTGAGGTGCAATTTTAAAAGGTGTCGTATTTTGGTTTTCCTTTTCTAATATTTCATTGCTGGTATACAGAAACGCGACTGACTTCTGAATGTTAATCTTATATCCTGCTACTTTGCTGAACTTATTAATCAGGTCGAGTAGTTTTGGGGTTGAGTCCTTCGGGTTTTCTATGTATAGTATCATGTCATCTGCATACAGTGACAGTTGTATCTCTTCTCTTCCTATATGGATGCCTTTTATTTCTTTTGTTTGCCTAACTGCTGTGGCTAGGCCTTCCAAAATGATGTTGAAGAGCAGTGGTGAGAGTGGGCATCCCTGTCTTGTTGCAGATTGGAGTGAGAAGGCTTTGAGTTTTTCCCCATTGAGGATGATATTTGCTGTGGGTTTCTCATAAATGGCTTTGATTATATTCAGGAATGTTCCCTGTATACGCACTTTAGCGAGGGTCTTGATCATGAATGGATGTTGGAGTTTGTCAAATGTTTTTCTGCGTCTATTGAGATGATCATATGATTTTTGACTTTTCTTTTGTTAATGTGGTGTATGACCTTGAATAATGTGCACATGTTGAAGCATCCTTGTGATCCTGGGATGAACCCAACCTGGACATGGTATATGATTTCTTTGATATGTTGTTGGATTCGGTTGGCTAAGATTTTGTTGAGAATTTTTGCATCTATATTCATCAATGATATTGGGCGATAGTTTTCTTTTTTGGTGGTATCTCTGCCTGGTTTTGGAATGAGGGTGATGGTGGCATCATAGAATGTCTTTGGGAGTATTCCTTCTTCTTCCACCTTTTGGAAGAGTTTAAGGAGGATGGGCACCAGTTCCTCCTTATATGTTTGATAGAATTCGCCTGTGAAGCCATCTGGTCCTGGACTTTTACTTGTAGGGAGTGATTTTATGACCTCTTCAATTTCATTTCTAGTGATCGGTCTGTTCAGTTGGTCTGTTTCTTCTTGATTCAGTTTTGGCAGGCTGTAAGAGTCTAGAAAATTGTCCATTTCTTCCAGATTGTCAAAGTTGTTGCCGTATAGTTGTTCATAGTATTCTCTTATGGTTTTTTGTATTTCTGCTGTATCCGTTGTGATTTCTCCTTTTTCACTTATAATTTTGGTTACTTGGGTTCTTTCTCTCCTCTTTCTAGTGAGTCTGGCCAGGGGTTTGTCACTTTTGTTTACCTTTTCAAAGAACCAGCTCTTGGTTTTATTAGTTTTCTCCACTGTTTTTCGAATCTCTATTTTATTGATTTCCTCTTTGATCTTTATAATTTCCTTCCTTCTGCTGACTTTAGGTCTTTTTTGTTCTTCTTTTTCTAATTCGCTTCGGTAGAGGGTTGGGATCTTTCTTCTTTTTTGAGCAAGGCCTGTTTCGCTAGGAATTTCCCTCTGAGCACTGCTTTCGCAACATCCCATAGATTTTGAGGCGTTGTGTCTTCATTATCATTTGTTTCAAGGTAGTTTTCAATTTCCTTCTTGATTTCCTCATTGACCCATTGGTTTTTTCGTAGCATGTTGTTTAGGCTCCATGTAGTAGGGTTTTTCTCATTTCTTTTCCATGGTTGATTTCTAATTTCATGGCATTGTGGTCAGAGAAGATACTTGAGATAATTTCTATGCTCCTAAATTTGTTGAGGTTAGCTTTGTGTCCCAATATGTGGTCGATTCTTGAGAATGTTCCACGAGCATTTGAGAAGAATGTGTATTCTGCTTTTTTTGGTTGTAGTGTCCTGAAGATATCAATGAAGTCTAACTTTTCTATTGTTTCCTTTAGGATCTCTGTTGCTTTATTGGTTTTCTGTCTAGAGGATCTGTCCATTGATGTGAGGGGGGTATTAAGGTCTCCTACTATGATTGTATTCCCATCAATTTCTCCCTTTATGTCTGTTAATATTTGTTGTATTTATCTGGGTGCTCCTATATTTGGGGCGTATATGTTGACGATAGTAACGTCCTCTCCTTGGATGGATCCCTTAATCATTAAGTAGTGTCCTTCTTTGTCTTTCTTTAGGTCTTTTGTTTTAAAGTCTATTTTGTCTGATATGAGTATTGCAACTCTTGCTTTCCTGTCATGTCTATTGGCGCGAAATATTTTTCCCCACCCTTTCACTTTCAATCTATATGTATCTTTTGTCCTAAGGTGAGCTTCCTGTAGGCAGCATATTGGCGGTTTTTGCCTTTTTATCCACTCAGCCACTCTGTGTCTTTTGATTGGGGCATTCAGTCCATTGACATTTAAGGTGATAATTGATAGGTGATTATTTATTGCCATTTTGAACCTCGTGTTCCAGTTGATTCTATGGTTCTCCATGCTTCCTTTCTTTTTTTTTGGTTGGATGGTTTCCGCTTATTATCTGTTTAAGTGTTTTTTCCATTTTTTGCGAATGCAATGTTTGGTTTTGGCTTGTGGTTGCCCTGTTTTTTAAGTATGCTAACCCCTTTCCATAATTGTGTGTTTTAACCTGATGGTCCTGTAGGTTCAAACACTTCATTACTATATTAACATTAAGAAGAGAAATAAACAAACAACAAAAAAGGGTCTATTTATTTCCTAACATCCCTTGCCCACATTTTATGATTTTGATGACTCTTTTTAATTTTTTTCTTTTTAATTTTATTTTGTTTGAAGCATGTTCATGATTAAATCTGCATGCTGGCTTATTTGAGTGACTGCTCTCTGATTGTGGTTTCGTCAATCCTAGTTCTTCCTCTTCTTTTTTTTTCTTTTCTTTTTCCTCCCTTTCTTTCCTTCCTTTCTTTCTGGTTTAGAGAAGCCCTTTCAGTATTTCTTTTAGCCTGGGTTTTGTATTGCTGTATTCTTTTAGCTTTTGTTTGTTGGAAAAAAAAATTATTTCTCCTTCTATTTTAAATGATATTCTTGCTGGATAGAGTGTTCTAGGTTGCATATTTTTTCCCTTTTAGCACTTTAGATATCTCTTGCCATTCCCTCCTGGCCTGTAGTGTTTCTGTAGATAAATCAGCTGATAAGCTTATGGGGGTTCCCTTGTAGGTAACATTCTGCTTTTCTCTTGCTGCCTTTAGGATCCTCTCTTTATCACCTACTTTTGCCATTTTTATTATGATGTGTCTTGCTGTGGGTCTATTTGGGTTCAATATTTTTGGGGCCCTCTGTGCTTCCTGTATCTTGAACTCAGTATCCTTTAGATTTGGGACGTTTCCAGCGATAATTTCTTCAAATATATTTTCCATTCCCTTATCTTTTTCTACTCCTTCTGGAATTCCTATTATGCATAGATTGGCCCACTTTATATTATCCCATAGGCCTCTTATGTTGCTTTCATGATTTTTCATTTGGTTTTCTCTCTGCTGAACTGATTGGGTGATTTCCATTATTCTATCGTCCATATCACTGATTTGTTCTGCTGCATTATTCCTTCTGGTTTTTACTGTATCTCTGCCAATGAATGTTCTAGTTTTTCTTGGCTCCTCCTTATATTTTCTAGTTCCTTTCCGAGGGTGTCTTAATTACTGTGCATATCTTCTCTTAATTCCTTCAGTATTTTCTCACTATTTCTCTTTTGAACTCCAGGTCCGTCAGACTGCAGAGATCTGTTTCATTGTTGACTGTTTTAGGTGAGGTCTCCTGTTGGTTTGACTGGGGGTGGTTTCTCAGCTTCTTCATCTTGCTTGTTGGTTTCTTTTTCCTGGGGGAGTTGTACTCTCTGTGGCCGGGCAGTGTTTGCCTTGGCACTGCCATGGAATGTTTCCTGAGGGCTGGCATTGTTGGTCAGTCTTCTTAAGGCAGTGTGGCTTTGCTGGGGTGTTGATGGGGCTAACAGGGACTGTCTGAAGCAAAGGAGGACTTCATGAGGGCAGGCGGGACTGGGAGAGCCACCAGATTTCACTTGGTCAGGCAGGGCTTGCTGTGGTGTTTTTGCGCTGTGGGGTTCTTGCAGGGGTCTGGTGGTGTTGGGCAGCTATTCCTTAGGAGTGCAGCACCCCCCTATGGCTGGAGCAGATAGCTGGGCCACTGTGAACCCAAGAGGCTCTTCCCCAGGGCAGCCCAACTCAGAAGGACTGTCTGAGAATTAGGCAGATCTTTTCATGACCCGGCCATGTTTGTTCTAGCTTTTTCTGGGCTGAAGGGGCTCCTGCAGAGGGCTGGAAGTGCTGGGCAGCTGTTCTGAGGGAGTGCAGCACCACCCAAGGGATGGAGCAGCTAGTTGGGCCCCTGCAAACCCAAGAGGCTCCTCCCCAGGGCAGCCTGACTTGGAAGGACTTTCCAAGAATTAGGCAGATCTTTTCATGGCCTGGCCAAGCTTGTTGTAGCTTTTCTGGGGTGCAGGCCTTTTCCCAGGGGCTCACTGTTTTTGGTGCTACTCCACAGGTGTTTTGTTCCTCCAAAGGGCAAGCAGTGAGGGAAGGGACAACCCCCTGCATTTGTTGGCTTCCAGAAATTTTTGAGGCCAGCCCTCCCAGAGGGCAGGCAGTCCAGGACCAGTGTTTCCCTAAGTGGTGGTGGGGAGAAGGGGGAAATTCACTGTGAAGCATAGCTTCCTGATAGCTAGCAGGCTTGTGAGCTCACTGTGGCATGTAGAGTATTCTATGGGGCTCACCCCTTATTCTCTCCCATCCCCAACACTGGCACAGACCTGGCTCTTCTCCCAGGTTCCCTCTGATGTGGCTTTCCACTTCCCTTCCCTTAGCATATTGCTCCCTTCCCCTGTGATGCTCTGATTTCTAGTCTCCCATGCAGTCTCTGCCCCATCAAACTTGACAGACTGGTGTCTAGACCTCCCAAGCAGTCTCCACTCCACCCCACCCACCCTCTGCCCTTTCCTGGGGACCAACCTCCAGATCTGAGGTCTCAGTGCCCAGCCCCCACCCAGGCATCTCAATTTTTGGTGACTGTGCTCATAGTTCAGATGATCTGTTTGATTCTTGCTCTGCTTTTCAGGACTCCGACTTACTGCTACACTCTTCTCTGCATCTGGAGATTCCTCCAGTTCGGTTGATCTTTCTGTCAAGTAGGTGACTTTCCAGGGTTCAGGATCCCTTTCTCCTCTGCAGTTCCATTTCAGGAGCATTCCTCCAGCTTGGATTCCCCTTCTCTCAATCTCCTCTTTTCTCTTGTTTTAACTAGTAATGTCACGAAATTCTTGCCATTATTGGAGTTTAGATTCTTCTGCCAGCGATTGGTTGCTGTTCTGTGGGAGTCGTTTATCAGGTAGATGTGGTTTTTTTGTTGTGTTTGTGGGAGTGGGTGAGCGTGTCCCCCTACTCTTCCACCATCTTGCCTCCTCCCTCCTGAATGAGTTTCAAGATAGATGAACCTCCTGCAAGGATCTAGTGCCCACAGAGAATTTGGCAGCAGAGCCTTCAGTAACACTAGTTATACGTGAGTGCCTCGGTGGAAAAAAATCAAGAGTTGTTTTCTGGAGGAAAACCACTTTGAGGGTGATAGGCTCTCAGTAAATGACATTAACTTTGTAAGTATGAAGCTAGAGGCCTTATGTTTGTGATATATGTAAGACTGTTAACATGTAGGTGGTAGCCTTGCTTGATATGCACTACATAACCACAATAGGGAAAAGAGTGCCTTTTCATGAAAAATCAGCCTTTTCAAGTATGAATAATACATGTTGAGGGTGTTTCAACGTAGTTGAGCCCACTACAAGAATATAGCACTCACAGAGCCTTTGAAGGCTGAGCCAGTTTTTAACCTCATCATATGTGAGATGCCTAGGTGGAAAAAAATCATGGTTGATTTCCTGTGCAAACCACAATTGGTCCTAGTGTTCTTTTAGTGATGGGCATTCACTATGCAAGTAGGAAGCTAGAAAACTCATCTTTGTTACACTTGTAAAATTGCTGACATACAGGTAGCAGCCATGCCTTGCATTTCCACTTTAGTGAGGAGAGGGCTATTTCATACTAAATCAGCTTTTTCAACCATGGGAAACAAGTTTTGAGTGTTTGGGATGCTAGCTCAGCCCACTGAAAGACTCTATCACAAATAGGGCATTTGCCAGCTGAGCCAGTCAGAAACTTTATTATAGGTGAGAGGCCTAGCAGGAAAAAAAGGAAATTTTTGCTTGGTCTTCTTTTATTATTGGCATACATTTTGCAAGTGAGAAGCTAGAAGCCTCTTTCTTTTGTGACACTTGTAAGATCGCTGACATGCAGATAGCAGCCTTGCTAGATAGGCCCTGCACAACCACCGTAGTGAAGAGAGCGTGAAAAATACAAAGTCAAGATTTGCCAGCATGAAGAACACATTTTGGGGGTATTTCAAGCTAGGTTAGCCCACTGTAGAAATCTAGGACTCACGGAGCATTTGGCAGCTAAGCTGGTCATCAAGCCTAATTATATATGAGCGGCCTATGTTGACAAAAAGGCAAAAGGTTGTTTCTGGAGGAAAACCACTTTTGAATCTTGTATAATCTCAGCAACTGATACAAACTTTTGCAAGTAGGAAGGTAGAAGCCTCTTGTTTGTGACATTTTCAAGATTGTTGATGTGACTGTAGCAGACTATCTAGCTATGCCATGCTTTTAAATTGTAGTGAAGAAAGTGACTTTTCATACAAGATCATTCTTTTCAAGCATGGAGAACACATTTTGAGTGTTTTTCAGGCTAGATGAGACCACTGCAAGAATTAGGGCACACAAAGCATTTGGCAGCTGAGATGATCATTAAACCTAGTTTTATATATCAGGCCTAGGAGGATAAAAAGCAATTGTGTCTTTCCTGTGGAAGCCACCATTTGGCCTGGTGTTCTTTTAGTGACTGCCATAGAGTTTGAAGGAGCTAGAAGCCTCTTGTTTGGCTTAATTATAAGAGTGCTGACATAAGGTTAAGATCATAGGAGGCTATGCACCGATTTCCACTGTACTGATTTTTCATACCAAATCAGGCTTTTTCAGCATGGCAAATAAGATTTGATTGTCTTCCAGGCTAGGTGATCCCAATGTAAGAATCTAGCACACACCAATTATTTGGCAGCTGACCCAGTCATTACACCTAGTTATACATGAGAGGCCTAGATGGTAAAAAGGAAAGGTTGCTTTCCAAATGGAACCTCTTTTGGACCTGATGTACTGTAACTGGTGTACACTTTGCAAGTAGGTAGCCAAGAGTTTCTTACTGATGTATTTATTTATTTTTTAATTTTTTCATTTTCCCACTGTACAGCAAGGGGGTCAGGTTATCCTTACATGTATACATTACAATTACATTTTATCCCCACCCTTTCTTCTGTTGCAACATGAGTATCTAGACATAGTTCTCAAGGCTATTCAGCACGATCTCCTTGTATACCTATTCTAACTTGTGTCTGATAAGTCCAAGCTTCTGATCCCTCCCACTCCCTCCCACTCCCATCAGGCAGCCACAAGTCTCTTCTCCAAGTCCATGATTTCTTTTCTGAGGAGATGTTCATTTGTGCTGGATATTAGATTCCAGTTATAAGTGAGATCATACGGTATTTGTCTTTGTCTTTCTGGCTCATTTCACTCAGCATGAGAGTCTCTAGTTCCATTCATGTTGCTGCAAATGGCATTATGTCATTCTTTTTTTATGGCTGAGTAGTATTCCATTGTGTATATATACCACTTCTTCCGAATCCAATCCTCTGTCGATGGACATTTGGGTTGTTTCCATGTCCTGGCTGTTCTGAATAGTGCTGCAATGAACATGCGAGTGCACGTGTCTCTTTTAAGTCGAGTTTTGTCTGGATAGATGCCCAAGAGTGGGATTGCGGGGTCATATGGAAGTTCTATGTATAGGTTTCTAAGGTATCTCCAAACTGTTCTCCATAGTGGCTATACCAGTTTACATTCCCACCAACAGTGCAGGAGGGTTCCCTCTTCTCCACACCCCCTCCAGCACTTGTTATTTGTGGGCTTATTAATGATGGCCATGCTGACTGGTGTGAGGTGGTATCTCATGGGAGTTTTGATTTGCATTTCTCTTATAATCAGCGAGGTTGACCCTTTTCTTCCTGTGTTTGTTGGCCATCTGTATATCTTCTTTGGAGAAATGTCTATTCAGGTCTTTGGCGCATTTTTCCATTGCTTGATTGGCTTTTTTGCTGTTGAGATGTATACATTGCTAATATATTGTAGAGATTAAGCCCTTGTCGGTTGCATCATTTGAAACTATTTTCTCCCATTCTGAAAGTTGTCTTTTAGTTTTCTTTTGGGTTTCCTTTGCTGTGCAAAAGCTTTTCAGTTTGATGAGGTCCCATGGGTTTATTTTTGCTCTAATTTCGATTGCTTTCGGAGACCGACCTGAGAAAATAGTCATGATGTTGATGTCAGAGAGTGTTTGGCCTATGTTCTCTTCTAGGAGTTTGATGGCGTCCTGCCGTATATTTAAGTCTTTCAGCCATTTGGAGTTTATTGTTGTGCATGGTGTGAGGGTGTGTTCTCGTTTCATTGCTTTGCAGGCAGCTGTCCAGGTTTCCCAGCAGTGCTTGCTGAATAGACTTTCTTCTTCCCATTCTATGTTCTTGCCTCCCTTGTCAAAGATGAATTGACCCTAGGTGTCAGGGTTTATTTCTGGGTTCTCTCTTCTGTTCCGTTGGTCTGTCTGTCTCTTTCTATACCAGTACCACACTGTTTGGATGACTGTGGCTTTGTAGTATTTCTTGAAGTCTGGCCGAGTTATGCCCCCTGCTTGGTTTTTGTTTCTCAGGATTGCTTTGGTGATTCTGGGTCATTTGTGGTTCCATCTAAATGTTTGGATTGTTTGTTCTCGTTCTGTGAAAAATGTCCTGGGTCATTGGATAGGGATTGCATTGAATCTGTAGATTGCTTTGGGTAGCATGGCCATTTTTACAATATTGTTTTTCCCAATCCAGGAACATGGAATATCTTTCCATTTCTTTACGTCTTCTTTGATTTCCTTGATTAAAGTTTTATAGTTCTTGGCATACAAATCCTTTACCTCCTTGGTCAGGTGTATTCCAAGGTATTTGATTTTGTGAGGTGCAATTTTAAAAGGTGTCGTATTTTGGTTTTCCTTTTCTAATATTTCATTGCTGGTATACAGAAACGCGACTGACTTCTGAATATTAATCTTATATCCTGCTACTTTGCTGAACTTATTAATCAGGTCGAGTAGTTTTGGGGTTGAGTCCTTCGGGTTTTCTATGTATAGTATCATGTCATCTGCATACAGTGACAGTTGTATCTCTTCTCTTCCTATATGGATGCCTTTTATTTCTTTTGTTTGCCTAATTGCTGTGGCTAGGCCTTCCAAAACGATGTTGAAGAGCAGTGGTGAGAGTGGGCATCCCTGTCTTGTTGCAGATTGGAGTGAGAAGGGTTTCAGTTTTTCCCCATCGAGGATGATATTTGCGGTGGGTTGGTCATAAATGGCTTTGATTATATTCAGGAATGTTCCCTGTATACGCACTTTAGCGAGGGTCTTGATCATGAATGGATGTTGGAGTTTGTCAAATGTTTTTCTGCGTCTATTGAGATGATCATATGATTTTTGACTTTTCTTTTGTTAATGTGGTGTATGACCTTGAATAATGTGCACATGTTGAAGCATCCTTGTGAACCTGGGATGAACCCAACCTGGACATGGTATATGATTTCTTTGATATGTTGTTGGATTCGGTTGGCTAAGATTTTGTTGAGAATTTTTGCATCTATATTCATCAATGATATTGGGCGATAGTTTTCTTTTTTGGTGGTATCTCTGCCTGGTTTTGGAATGAGGGTGATGGTGGCATCATAGAATGTCTTTGGGAGTATTCCTTCTTCTTCCACCTTTTGGAAGAGTTTAAGGAGGATGGGCACCAGTTCCTCCTTATATGTTTGATAGAATTCGCCTGTGAAGCCATCTGGTCCTGGACTTTTACTTGTAGGGAGTGATTTTATGACCTCTTCAATTTCATTTCTAGTGATCGGTCTGTTCAGTTGGTCTGTTTCTTCTTGATTCAGTTTTGGCAGGCTGTAAGAGTCTAGAAAATTGTCCATTTCTTCCAGATTGTCAAAGTTGTTGCCGTATAGTTGTTCATAGTATTCTCTTATGGTTTTTTGTATTTCTGCTGTATCCGTTGTGATTTCTCCTTTTTCACTTATAATTTTGGTTACTTGGGTTCTTTCTCTCCTCTTTCTAGTGAGTCTGGCCAGGGGTTTGTCACTTTTGTTTACCTTTTCAAAGAACCAGCTCTTGGTTTTATTAGTTTTCTCCACTGTTTTTCGAATCTCTATTTTATTGATTTCCTCTTTGATCTTTATAATTTCCTTCCTTCTGCTGACTTTAGGTCTTTTTTGTTCTTCTTTTTCTAATTCGCTTCGGTAGAGGGTTGGGATCTTTCTTCTTTTTTGAGCAAGGCCTGTTTCGCTAGGAATTTCCCTCTGAGCACTGCTTTCGCAACATCCCATAGATTTTGAGGCGTTGTGTCTTCATTATCATTTGTTTCAAGGTAGTTTTCAATTTCCTTCTTGATTTCCTCATTGACCCATTGGTTTTTTCGTAGCATGTTGTTTCAGCTCCATGTAGTAGGGTTTTTCTCATTTCTTTTCCCATGGTTGATTTCTAATTTCATGGCATTGTGGTCAGAGAAGATACTTGAGATAATTTCTATGCTCCTAAATTTGTTGAGGTTAGCTTTGTGTCCCAATATGTGGTCGATTCTTGAGAATGTTCCACGAGCATTTGAGAAGAATGTGTATTCTGCTTTTTTTGGATGTAGTGTCCTGAAGATATCAATGAAGTCTAACTTTTCTATTGTTTCCTTTAGGATCTCTGTTGCTTTATTGGTTTTCTGTCTGGAGGATCTGTCCATTTTTGTGAGTGCGGTATTATAGTCTCCTACTATGATTGTATTCCCATCAATTTCTCCCTTTATGTCTGTTAATATTTGTTGTATTTATCTGGATGCTCCTATATTTGGGGCATATATGTTGACGATAGTAACGTCCTCTCCTTGGATGGATCCCTTAATCATTAAGTAGTGTCCTTCTTTGACTTTCTTTAGGTCTTTTGTTTTAAAGTCTATTTTGTCGGATATGAGCGTTGCAACTCCTGCTTTTCTGTCATGTCTTTTGGTGTGAAATATTTTTCCCCACCCTTTCACTTTCAATCTATATGTATCCTTTATCCTAAGGTGAGTTTCTTGTAGGCAGCAGATTGAAGGTTCTTGCCTTTTTATCCACTGAGCCACTCTGTGTCTTTTGATTGGGGCATTCAGTCCATTGACATTTAAGGTGATAATTGATAGATGATCATTTATTGCTATTTTGAACCTCGTGTTCCAGTTGATTCTATGGTTCTCCATTCTTCCTTTATTGTTCTTTCTTATTTTTTTTTTTGGTTGGATGGTCTCCTGTTGTTATCTGCTTGAATGTATTATTTTTTCATTTTTTGCGAATGCAATGTTTTGGTTTTGCTGGTGGTTGCCCTGTTTTTCAAGTATGCTAACCCCTTGCCATAATTATTTCTTTTAGCCTGATGGTCCTGTAAGTGCAAACACTTCATTACTATATTAAAATTAAGAAGAGAAACATCAAGCACAAAAACAAAAAGGGTCTATTTATTTCCTAACATCCCTTGCCCACATTTTATGATTTTGATGACTCTTTTTAATTTTTTTCTTTTTAATTTTATTTTGTTTGAAGCATGTTCATGATTAAATCTGTATGCTGTCTCATTTGAGTGACTGCTCTCTGATTGTGGTTTCCTCAGTCCTAGTTCTTCCTCTTCTTCTTTTTTCTTTTTTCTTCCCTTTCCTTCCTTTCTTTTTGGTTTAGAGAAGCCCTTTCAATATTTCCTTTAACCTGGGTTTTGTGTTACTGTATTCTTTTAGCTTTTCTTTGTTGGAAAGTATTTTCATTTCTTCTTCTATTTTAAATGATATTCTTGCTGGATAGAGTGTTCTAGGTTGCATATTTTTTCCCTTTTAGCACTTTAGATATCTCTTGCCATTCCCTCCTGGCCTGTAGTGTTTCTGTAGATAAATCAGCTGATAAGCTTATGGGGGTTCCCTTGTAGGTAACATTCTGCTTTTCTCTTGCTGCCTTTAGGATCCTCTCTTTATCACCTACTTTTGCCATTTTTATTATGATGTGTCTTGCTGTGGGTCTATTTGGGTTCAATATTTTTGGGGCCCTCTGTGCTTCCTGTATCTTGAACTCAGTATCCTTTAGATTTGGGACGTTTCCAGCGATAATTTCTTCAAATATATTTTCCATCCCCTTATCTTTTTCTACTCCTTCTGGAATTCCTATTATGTGTAGATTGGCCTGCTATATATTATCCCATAGGTCTCTTATGTTGCTTTCCATTTATTTGATTCGGTTTTCTGTCTGTTGACCGGATTGCGTGATTTCCATTATTCTATCTTCCACATCACTGATTTGTTCTTCTGCATTATTCATTCTGGTTTTTACTGCCCTTAGTTCAGTTTTCATCTCTGCCAATGAATGTTCTAGTTTTTCTTGGCTCCTCCTTATATTTTCTATTCCTTTCTAAGGGTATCTGCATTAATGTTCATATATTCTCTTAATTCCTTCAGTATTTTCACTATTTCTCCTTTGAACTCTAGGTCTGTCAGACTGCAGAGATCTGTTTCATTGTTGACTGTTTTAGGTGAGTTCTCCTGTTGGTTTGACTGGGAGTTCTCCTCTTGTTTTCTCAGCTTCTTCATCATGCTTGTTGGTTTCTTTCTCCTGAGGAAGTTGTACTCTCCATGATCGGGCAGTGTTTGCCTTGTCACTGCCGTGGAATATTTCCTGCGGGCTGGTGTTTGTCAATCTTTTTTGAGGAAGTGTGGATTTTCTGGAGTGTTGATGGGCTAACAGTGTGTCTTTGAAGCAAAGGAGGACTTCCTGAGTGAAGACAGGCCTGGGAGATCCACACCACGATGGTAGCAGATTTCACTTGGTCATGCAGAGCTTGCTCTGGTGTTTTTAGGCTGTGGGGTTCTTGCAGGGGGTTGGCGGTGTTGGGCAGCTGTTCCTCAGGAGTGCAGCACCCCCTGGGGGCTGGAGCAGCTATCTGGGTCACTGAGAACCTAAGAGGCTCTTCCCTAGGGCAGCCCAACTCAGAAAGACGGACTGAGAATGTAGGCAGATCTTTTCACAGTCTGGCCAAGGTTGTTGCAGCTTTTCTGGGCTGAAGGGGAACCTCCAGGGGGCTGGTGGTGCTGAGAAGCTATTTTGTGGGAGTGGGGCACCGCCTGAGTGCTTTGGTGTCTACCAGGGCCACTGAAAACCCATGTGGCTCCTCCCCAGGGCAGCCCAACTCAGAAAGATCATCTGAGATCTTTTCATGGCTCAGCCAGAGTTGTTGCAGCTTTTCTGGGCTGCAGGGCGTCCTGCCTGGAGCTGGCAGTCCTATGCAGCTGATCCACCAGGGCTCAGCACCCCCTTCGGCTTGGGTGGGTAGCAGGGCCACTGAAAACCCATGAGGCTCCTCCCCGGGGCAGCCCCACTCAGAAAAACCATCCGAGAATTAGGCAGATCTATTCACGGCCTGGCTAGGCTTGTTCTAGCTTTTCTGGGCTGCAAGGCCTTTTCTCGGGGGCTGGTGGTGTTTGGTGCTACTCTGCGGAATTGTAGCCCCTCCAAAGGGCAAGCAGGCCTGTGCAGGGACAGCCCCTGCTGTGGTAGGCTTCAGGCAATTGTTGAGGCCAGCCCTCCTGGATGGCAGGCAGCCGCAGGTCCGGCAGGAGTGTAGGGGGTGGTGGGGGTGGGGGGAGGGGATGCACTGGGAAGCACAGCTTTCAGCTAGTTGGCGGCCCTGTAAGCTTGCTGTGGCATGGGGAGTATTCTATGGGGACCCTCCCCTTCTTCTCTCCCCTCCCCAGCATGGGCGCAGACCAGGCTCTTTTCCCAGGTTCCCTCTGATGTGGCTTTCCACTTCCCAGCCCCTAGAGTATTTCTCCCTTTCTCTGTGACACCTTTGTTTTCTACTCTCCCAGGCAGTCTCTGCCCCGTCAAACTTGACAGACCAGTTTCTAGACCTCCCATGCAGTCTCAGCTCCGCCCCACCCCCCCAGCCTATTCTAGGTGACTAACCTCTGGAGCCGAGGTCTCGGTGCCCAGCCCCCACCCAGGCATCCCCCAGCCCTTTCCTGGAGACTAACCTTCGGATGCAAGGTCTCGGTGCCCAGTCCCACCCAGGCGTCTCAATTTTTGGTGACTGTGCCCGTAGTTCAGATGGTCTGTTCTGTTCTTGATTGGCTTTTCCATACTCCAACTTACTGCTACACTCTTCTCTGCATCTGGAGATTCCTCCGGTTCATTTGATCTTTCCTCCAAGTAGGTAATTTTCCAGGGTGCGGGATCCCTTTCTCCTCCGCAGTTCCCTTTCGGGAGCACCCGTCCCACTCAGATTCACCTTCTCTCACTCTCCTCTTTTCTCCCCTTCTGCCCAGTAATGTCACGAACTTCTTGCTGTTATTGGAGTTTAGGTTCCTCTGCCAGTGATTGGTTGCTGTTTTGTACGAGTCATTTATTCTGTAGATGTGCTTTTTTTGTTGTGTTTGTGGGAGAGGGCGAGCATGTCTCCCTACTCCTCCACCATCTTGTCCTCCCCAGAGTTTCTTATTTATAACATCTGTAAGATTGTTGACATGAAGGTAACAGCATACCCTCTGTAATGAAAATAGTGCCTTTTCATATCAAACCACATTTTCCAGAGTGGAGAACATGTTTTGAGTGTGTTTAAAGCTAGTTGAGCCCACTGCAAGAATCTAGTGCAAAGACACTGTTTGGCAGCTGAGCCAGTAATTATCCCTCCTCATATATTAGAGGTGTAAGTGGAAAAAATGTAAGGGTTGCTTTCTTGTGGAAACTACCATTGGGCCTGGTGTTCTTTGACAGACTAGCCTACACTTTGCAAGTAGGAACCTAGAATCCTCTTGTTTGTGACATTTGTAAGATTGCTGCCTTGCAGGTATCAGCCTTGCTAGATACACCATGTGTATCTGCTATAGTGAATACTGTGCCTTTTAATACCAAGTCAAGATTTTCCAGCATGGAGAAGACTGACTGTGTTCCATGCTAATTGCAGCCACTGTAAGAATCTAGTGCCCAGAGAAGATTTGGCAGTTGAGAGGTCAGTAAGGCTAATTATAGATAAGGGGCCTATGTTGAAAAAAGGCTAGGGTTGTTTTTGGGGATGAAATCAACTTTGATCCTATTATTCTCTCAGTGACAGACATGAACATTGCAAGTAGGAAGTGAGAAGCCTTTTTTTGACATTTTTAAGATTATGACATGTGTGGAGCTGCCTAACAAGCCATGCCCCGCATTTCCACTCTAGTGAAGAGAGAACCTTTTCATAATAAATCAGCCTTTGCATCCATGGAGAACACATTTTTAATCATTTATTTATATATATGTATATATTTTTCTACTGTACAGCATTGGCGACCCAGTTACACATCATGTATACATTCTTTTTTTCTCACATTACATGTTCCATAATAAGTGACTAGAAAGAGTTCCCAGTGCTACACAGCAGGATCCCATTGCTAATCCATCATGAAGGCAACATTCTACATCTATTTACCCCAAGCTTCCAGTCCCTCCCACTCCTTCCCCTTCCCCCTTGGCAACCACAAGTCTATTCTCCAAGTCCTTGATTGTCTTTTCTGTGAAAAGATTCCTTTGTGCCATATGTTAGATTCCAGATATAAGTGATATCATATGGTATTTGTCTTTCTCTTTCTGACTCACTTCACTCAGGATGAGAGTCTCTAGTTTCATCCATATTGCTGCAAATGGTATTGTTTTTTATGGCTGAGTAGTATTCCATTGTGTATATATACCACATCTTCCTAATCAAATCATCTACCAGCAGACATTTGGGTTGATTCCATGTCTTGGCTAATGTGAATAGTGCTGCAATGAACATGTGGGTGCATGGGTCTTTTTAAGGAAAGTATTGTCTGGATATATGCCTAAGAGTGGTGTTGTATTGAGGAGAGTGAATTTTCATACCAATTCAGTCTTTTCCACCATGGAAAAATGTTGTGAGTGTGTTGCATGCTAACTGAGGCCACTGAAAGAATCTAGCACACACAGAACATTTGGTGGTTTATCAGGTCAATATCCCTATGTATATGTGACAGGCCTAGGTTGAAAAAAGGCAAAGGTTGTTTTCTTGTGGAAACCATCATTGGGCCTGCTATTCTTTTAGTGACTGGCATGCCTATAGCAAGTAGGAACTTAAAAGCCACTTGTTGGTGATATTTTTAAGATTGCTGACATGTGGCTAGGATCCTTGCTAGGTACACCTGAATATCCACTCTAGTAAAGAAAGTGCCTTATCTTACTGAATCAAGATTTTCTAGCATGGAGAACACATTTTGAGTGTATTTCATGCTAGGTTAGCACACTGCAATAATCTAGCACACACAGAGCACTTGGCAGCTGAGCCAGTCTGTAACTCTAGTTATATATGGGAAGACTATATAGAAAGAAGCAGTGTCTCTTTCTCATGGAAACCACCTATGGGCCTGCTGTGCTATCAATGACTGTGCATACACTTTTCAAGTAGGAAGCTAGAAGCCTCTTGTTTGTGACATTTGTAAGGTTGCTGATATGCAGGTAGCAGCCTAGTGATCTATGTCCTGGGTTTCACCTGTACTGAAGAAAGCATCTTTTCATACAAAATTGGCATTTTCAAGTATGAAAAACATGTTTAGAGTGTGTTGTATGCTAGTTGATCCCACTGAACCATTCTAGCTAACACAGAGCATTTGTCAGCTGAGACAGTCAGCAACCCTATTTATACGTGGGAGGATTAGATGGGAAAAAAAAGCATGGGTTGCTTTCCTGTGGAAGCCACATTTGGGGCTGGTGTTATTTTAGGGGCTCATCTACACTTAGCAAGTAGGTACCTAGAGGGCCCTTCTTTGTGACATTTGTTAGATTGCTGACACGTGGAGCAGCCTTGCTGGACAGGTCCTGCATAACTGCTATAGGGAAGAGAACACTTTTTCATAACAAATCAAGAATTTACAGCATGGAGAACATGTTTTGAGTATGTTGTAAGGTAGTTGACCACACTGCAAGTATCTAGCCATACAGAGCCTTTGGCAGATGAGCCAGTCAGTAACCTTTTTGTATGGGAGAGTCCTAGGTCAAAAAAATATATATATATCAAGTGTTACTTTCCAGAGGAAAGCACCTTTGGATCTAGAATACTTTCAGTGACTGGCATAAACTTTGCAAGTAGAGAGCCAGAAGCCTCTTGTTTGTGATAATATTAAGATTGTTGACTTTCTGGTAGCAGCATAACCATGTTCTTTATATCCACTGTAGTGAAGAGAGTGCCTTTTCATACTAAGTCACCATTTTCAACCATGGGAACAGGTTTTGAGTGTGTTGCAAGCTTGAACCCTGAAAAAAATCTATTGTAAACAGAAATTTTAGCAGTTGAGCCAGTCAGTAAACATATTTATACATGAGAGGTCCAGGGAGAAAAAAGGCAAGGGCTACATTCCTGTGGAAACCACCATTGGGGCTGGTGTACTTTTAGTGAGTAGCCTACACTTTGCAAGTAGGAAACCAGAAACCTCTTATTGGTGACAATTATAAGATTGCTGACCTGAGAATATCAGCCTTGATAGATTAGCCTTATATGTCCACTATTGAAGAGAGATCATTTCATACCAAAACAAGATTTTCCAGCATGGAGAATATATTTTGAAAGTGTTCCTTACTAGGTGACCCCACTGTATGATTCTAGCACCCACAGAGCATCTGGCAGCTGAGCCAATCAGTAAGGCTAATTATATGTGAGAAGTCTAGGTGAAAAAAAAGCAGGGGTTTGTTCCAGGAAGAATCTGCCATAGGGCCTGATATTCTTTTAGTGACTGACATAAAATTTGCAACTAGGAAGCTAGAAGCCTCTTGTTTGTGGAATTTGAAGATTGTAAACATGTAGTAGCAGCATAGCTAGCCATGCTCTGTATTTTCATTGAAGTGAAGATAGAGTCTTTACATACAAATCAGTCTTCTGCAGCGTGGAGAAAACATTTTTAATATGTTGAAACAATGGAAATAATCTGGTACACAGAGAACATCAGGCAGTTGATCTGGTTAATAACCCTATTTATAAGTGAGAGGCCTGGATTTTAAAAAGTCAAAGCTGGCTTTACTGTGGGAAACAGCATTGGGCCTGGTATTCCTTTGGTGACTGGCATACACTTTGCAAATAGGAATTAAAAGCCTCTTTTTTTGTATGACATTTGTAATATGTGTGACATGCAGTTAGGAGGCTACTTACCTAACCCTGGATTTTCTCTGTAGTAAAGAGAGCACTTTCCATACAAAATCATCATTTTCAAGCCTTTAAAACAAGTTTTGAGTGTGGTTCAAGCTAGCCCAGTGCAAGAATCTAGCACAAACTCAGTATTTGGCAGCAAAACCTGTCTGTAAACCTAAATATGTGTGAGAGGCCCAAGTGGAAATAATTCAAGGGATGCTTTCTGCTAGAAAGCACTATTTGGTCTGGTGTTCTTTTTGTGAGTGGCATACACTTTGAAATTACTAAGAACCATCTTGTTTGTGACATTTGTAAGATTGATTACATCTCAGTAGCAGCTGAGCTAGCTAAACCATGGTTTTTAACTGTAGTGACAAGAGCAGCTTTCATACAAAATCAGATTTTTCCAGCATGGAGAACATGTTTTGAGTCTGTTGCAAACTAGTTGATCTTACTGCAAGAATCTACTGCAAACATAGCATTTGGCACATGAGCCACTCTCTAACCATAGTTATATGTGGGAGGCCTAGGTGGAAAACATTCAAGGGTTTCTTTCTGGAGGAAACTTCCTTTGGGCATGGTGTTCTTTATGTGACTGGCATACACTTTGCAAGCAGAAGTCATAACCCTCTTGTTTGAGATATTTGTAAGTTTGCTGACATGTGGGATAGATCCCTAGCTAGCTATGGCATGGATTTTCACTGCAGTGAAAGAGTGCCTTTCATACCAAATCAGCTTTTTCCAGCATGTTGTACATGTTTTGAGTCTGCTGAAAGCTAATTGATCCCACTGCAAGAATCTAGAGCACACAGAGCATTTGGCTGCTGAGCTGGTAAGTCACCCAGTCATAAATGAGTGGCCTAGGTAGAAAAAAGGCAAGAGTTGATTTCTGGAGGAAACCACATTTGGACCTGGTGTTCTCTCAGTGAATGGTATACACTTTGCAAGTAGGAAGCTAGAAGTTTCTTGTTTGTGAGATTTGTAAGATTTCTGACCTGCTGGTAGCAGCATAGCTAGATATGTTCTGTATTTCCACCGTATTGAACATAGCATCTTTTCATACAAGATCAGACTTTTCCATCATAGAGAATACCTTTTGAGTGTTTTGTAAGCTAGCTCCCTTCAAGTATCTAGCTCACACAGAGAATTTATAAGATGGTCTGTAACCCTAATTATACATGAGAGGACAAGGTAGAAAAAAATGCAAGGGCTGCTTTCAAGAGCAAACAACCATTGGATTTGGTGTTCTTTAATAATTGGCATACACTTTGCAAGTAGGAACCTAGAAGCCTCTTGTTGGTTGACAATTGTCTGATTGATGACAGGCTGGTAGCAGCATGGTTAGCCATGCTCTGTAATTCCACTGTAGTGAAGAGAGCCTCTTTTCATACAAAATCAGATTTTCCATCATGGAGAACATGTTTTGATAATGTTGCAAACTAGTTGAGCCCACTGAAATTATTTAGTGCATACAGAGCATTTGGAAATTGATCTGGGGGGTAATGTTTATTATACATGATATGCCTATGTGGAAAAAAGAGAGAAATTGCTTTTCTGTGGAAACCACCATTGGGCTTGGTGTCCTTTTAGTGACTGGCATACAACTTGCAAGTAGGAACCTAAAAAACTCTTCTTTGTGACATTTCATAAGATCGCTGACATACAGGTTACAGCCTAGTTAACTACGCCCTGGATTATCTCTGTAGTGAAGAGAGTGCTTTTTCATACCAAATCAGCCATTTCAAGCATGTAAAACATGTTTTAAGTATGTTGCATGTTAGTTGAGCCCCCTGCATGAATGTAGTGCATACAAGATATTTGTCTACAGAGCCATAATATAACTTTAGTTATATGTGAGTGGCCTAGGTGGAAAAAAGGCAAGTTTTGCTTTCTCGTGGAAACCACCATTGAAACTGGTCTTCTTTTAGTGCCTGGAATTAACTTTGCAAGTAGGAAGCTAGAAGCCTCTTTTTTTTGTGACATTTGTATGATTTCTGACTTACAGATACCAGCCTAGCCAGCCATACCCTGCATTTCCACTATAGTTAAGAGTGCTCCTTTTCATACTAAATAAGACTTTTTAACCATGGCAAACACATTTTGAGTTTGTCACACTTATCCCCCTTCAAGAATCTATCATACTCATAACATTTGGCAGCTGTGCTCATCTGTAAAAATATTTATACCTGAAAGGCCTAGGTGGAAAAAAGGAAAGGGTTGCTTTCCTGTGGAAACCTACCATTGGTGCTGGTGTCTTTTAGTGACTAGCATACACTTTACAAGTAGGAACCTAGAAGCCTCTTGTTTTTGAAAGATTTCTGACATGAGGATTGCAACTTTGCTAAATATACTCTGCATATCCACTATAGTGAAGAGAGAGTATTTTCATATCAAATAAAATTTTTCCATCATAGAGAATACCCTTTGAGTGTATTGCAATGTAGCTGAGTCCACGGAAAGAATCTAGCACAAAAGGAGCTTTTGGCATCTGAGCCAGTCAGTAACCCTTTTTATACGTGAGAGGCCTTGGTGGAAAAAAGGAAATGGTTGTTTTCCTGATACAAACTTCTTCTGGCACTGCTGTGCTTTTATTAACTGACATACACTTTGCAAGTAGGAAGGTAAAAGCCTCTTGTTTCTGGAATTTGTTACATTGCTAATATGAGGGAATCAACCTATGTAGCTAGCTATATGGCCTGCATTTCCACTGTAGTGAGGAGAAACACTTTTCATTCCAAATTGGGCTTTTCCAGCATGGAGAACATGATTTGAGTGTGTTGCTAGCTAGTTGAGCCCAGTGAAAGAACCTAGTGCACACAGAAGATTTGGCAGCTGAACCAGTGAGTAACCACAATTTTATGTGAGAGGCGTAGATGTAAATTGGCAAGGGTTTCTTTCCTTTGGAAACCACTATTTGGCCTAGTGTGCTTTCAGTGACTGGCATATACTTGGCAATTTGATATATTGAAGTTTCTCATTTGTGACATTTGTAAGATTGCTGATTTGAGTGTAGCATTTCCACTGTAATGAAGAAAGACACCTTGCATACCAGATCAGCATTTTCCAGCATGGAGAACATGTTTTGAGTGTGCTGAAAGCTATCTGAGCCATTGAATAATTAGTTCACACAGAATATTTGGCAGCTTAACCAGTCAATAACACTAGTTATACCTAGAGGCCTATGTGGAAAAATGGCAAGAGTTGTGTTCTGCTGGAATCCACCTTTTGCCTTGGTGTTCTTTCTGTGACTGGGATACACCTCTCAAGTAGGGAGCTAGAAGCCTCTTTTTGTATGTGTGTGACATTTGTAAATTTGCTGACATGTGGGTAGCAGCCTAGGTAGCTATGACATGCATTTCCACTTTAGTAGAAATTGTCTTTTCATACCAAATCAACATTTTCCAGCATGGAGAAGTGTTTTTGAATATGTTGTAAGCTAGTTGAGTTCACCGAAATAATCTAGTGCACACAGAGCATTTGTCAGATAAGCTGGTCAGTATACCTAGTAATAAGTGAAAAGCATAGGTGGAAAAATGTAAGGGTTCCTTTTTGTGGAAACCACAATTTTGCCTGCTTGTGCATTAAGTGACTGGCACACACTTTTTAAGTAGGAAGATAATGCATCATGTCTGTGACATTTGTAAAACTTCTAACACTATGTTAGAAGCCTACATAGTTATGCCCTGAATTTCTGCTGTAATGAAGAGATCCCCTTTTCCTAGTAAATAAGCTTTTTCCAACACATTTTGTCTCTGGTGCAAGTTAGTTGATCCCCATGAAAGAACTGAGAGCACAAAGAACTTTTAGCTGCTGATCTTGTCATTAACCTTATTTATGTGGGAGGGGCCTGGGTGGAAAAAAAGAGCAATGGTTGACTCCTGAAAGAATCCACCATTGGGCCTGGCACACTTTCAGTGACTGGTATACACTTTGCAAATCGGAAGCTAGAAGCTTGATGTTTGTGACTTTTTTAAGAGCGCTGACTAGCTAGCTTTGCCCTGAATTTCCACTGTAGTAAAACAGGGCCTTTTCATATGAAATCACCCTTTTCCAACATGGAGAACAAGTTTTGGTCCTTTGCAAGCTAGTTGAGCCCACTGTAAGAATGTAGAACAAACAAACTTTTCACAGCTGAATGGGTCACTATCCGTAATTATAAGTGAGAGGCCTTGGCTTAAAAAAGGCAATGGTTGCTTTCTGGCAGTAATCTCTATTTGTCCTTATATGCTTTCACTGACTGGTATACACTTTGCAAGTAGGAATCTAGAAGCATCTTGTTTGTGATATGTGTAAGATTACTGACATGAGGTTATCTGCCTAGGTATATAGGCCCTACATTTCCACTGTAATGAAGAGAGCACCTTTTCATATGAAATCAGAATTTTCCAGCACAGAGAACACACTTTGGGTTTGTTGCAAGCCAGCTGAGTCTACTGAAAGAACCTGGCACATACAGAGCTTTTGGCAGTTGAGCTTGTCACTAATCCTATTTATACCTGAGAATCATAGGTGGAAAAGAGTTAAGAGTTGCTTCCCAGATGAAACAACCGTCTTGCTTGGTGTGCTTTCAGTGACTGGCTAGACTTTGCAAGTAGGACACAAAAGCCTCTTGTTTGTGATGTCTGTAACAATGCTGTCATGCATGCCACAGCCTAGCTACCAATACCCTGTATTTGCTTTATAGAAAAGAAAGTGCCTTTCATACCAAATCAGCATTTTCCATTGTGGAGAACCTGCTTTGAGTGTGATTCAAGCCAGTTGATCTCATTGAAAGAATCCAGCACACACAGATCTTTTGGCATATGTGCCTTTAAATAAACTTGATTATATGTGAGATACATAGATGGAAAAAGGCAAGGATGATTTAATGCTAAAACCACTATTGGGCCTGGTGTTCTTCAGTGACTGGCATACACACACAAGGTATATCACCTCCATTCACAGAAGAATTTTTGAGTTAAATGTGTGCTTGGAACTCACATGAATGTCCTGGTTTACTTTGGAATTTCTTCTCAGTATGTGGTTGGGTGAGGTCTTGGCCAGAGATCCCAGTTAGCTTTTAGTATTGAGGACAGCAGTGAGAAATCTATTCCATCACTTGGATTTCAAACATGATAAAGAAGTTCAGATGACTTGAGCTTTCTATTGGAAAATCCTTCTTAAAAGCATACTGTCAGGGCACAAAAATGTCTTTATATCACCCTCTCTTATTCATAGTGAAACACAGATCTTAAGAAGGATATGCCATACTTCTGCTTGGAGTACTCTGACATATCTTATACAACAGACTTTGTGCTTCCTGATTCAATCTCCTTTCTACACACTCAAAGAACACAAGGCCAAAGGGTGCTATTCTCTGGCTGAAAATGGTTGCCACTGTCCTAAGAGATCAAACATGTTTGACTGTGCATTCTCTAAAGGGATCCTCCAAATGCCCAGCCTTCTTAGTTTAGCTCAATATAACCTTCCATGTACAAAAGAAAGCATGCCTCCCTGATGTTACCAATTACTCCAGACTTCACGAAGAAGGAATAGCACACCACCCCACAGAAGGCTTTTAGGAAATTTGTGCTTGGAACTCACTCAAGTGTGTTTCTTGTTACTCTTGGTGTCTTCTATGTAAAGGGAGAAAGATATCTTCCCTATATGTGGGTGAAAGATAACTTGGATGCCAATTTCACTTAGGTATTGGTATTGAGTTTATCAGACAGCAAGAGTATGCCTACCCTGAGACTGCAAATGTGAGAAGGAAATTCTGCTGGCTTGAGCCTGGAGTATTAAGCACCTTCTACAGATGTATGATCTGGGTGCCTGAGTGCCTTTCCAATACTCTTTCAATTCATGATGGAAAAAGAGTTCTTAACAAGCTCTGGGTGTTTTTCTGTTTGAATACCTGGACAGCTCTTAAATAGTAATCTTGGTTCTTCCAAATTTAAATCTCTAGTACACTTGCACAAAGAATACAAGGCTTAGTGGTGTGTTTTTCTAGCTAAAAATCTTTGCCATATTCCTAAGAAAATTCACATTTTTTATTAAGAGTTCTATAAATCTAACCTTTCAAAAGACCAGCAATCTACATTTAGCCCAATATTCCAGGCCACATAAAAAGTAAGTATGCCAGAGGAGGCAAGATGGTGGAAGAGTAGAGGGACACGCTCGCACTTTTCCACAAACACAACAAAAAAAACCACATCTACTGGATAAACTACTCCCACAGAACAGCACCAATTGCTGGCAGAAGAACCTAAACTCCAATAATGGCAAGAATTTTGTGACATTACTAGTTAAAACAAGAGAAAAGAGGAGAGTGAGAGAAGGGGAATCCAAGCTGGAGGAATGCTCCTGAAAGGGAACTGTGGAGGAGAAAGGGATCCTGCACCCTGGAAAGTCACCCACTCAACTGAAAGATCAATGAAACTGGAGGAATCTCCAGATGCAGAGAAGAGTGTAGCAGTAAGTCGGAGTTCAGAAAAGCAGAGCAAGAATCAAACAGATCATCTGAACTATGAGCACAGTCACCAAAAATTGAGATGCCTGGGTGGGGGCTGGGCACTGAGACCTCAGATCTGGAGGTTGGTCCCCAGGAAAGGGTTGGGGGGATGGGGTGGAGTGGAGACTGCTTGGGAGGTCTAGACACCAGTCTGTCAAGTTTTATGGGGAAGAGAATGCCTGGGAGACTAGAAAGCAGAATGTCAGAGGGGGAGGGATACTAGAAAACAAAGGTGTCACAGAGAAAGGGAGAAATACTCTAGGGGCTGGGAAATGGAAAGCCACATCAGAGGGAACCTGGGAGAAGAGCCAGGTCTGTGACAGTGTTGGGGATGGGAGAAAAGAAGGGGTGGGTCCCCATAGAATACTCTCCAAGCCACAACAAGGTTACAGGCCCGCTAGCTATGAGAAAGCTATGCTTCCCAGTGCATCACACCCTGCCACCACTTACATACATGCTGGACATGTGGGTGCCCAGAAAAAGCTTGAACAACCTGGGCTGGGCCATGAAAAGATCTGTCTAATTCTTGGAGAGTACTTCCAAGTTGGGTTGATCTGGGGAAGAGCCTCGTGGGTTTGCAGTGGCCCAGATAGCTGCTCCAAAACTCAAGGGATGCACAATACTGCAGAACAGCTGCACAGGACCACCAGTTCACTGCAGGAGACTCCGCACCCCAGAAAAGCTACAACAAGCTTGGCCAGGCCATGAAAAGATCTGCCTAATTCTTGGAAAGTCCTTCCAAGTCAGGCTGCCCTGGGGAGGAGCCTCTTGGGTTTGCAGGGGCCCAACTAGCTGCTCCATCCCTTGGGTGGTGCTGCACTCCCTCAGAACAGCTGCCCAGCACTTCCAGCCCTCTGCAGGAGCCCCTTCAGCCCAGAAAAAGCTAGAACAAACATGGCCGGGTCATGAAAAGATCTGCCTAATTCTCAGACAGTCCTTCTGAGTTGGGCTGCCCTGGGGAAGAGCCTCTTGGGTTCACAGTGGCCCAGCTATCTGCTCCAGCCATAGGGGGGTGCTGCACTCCTAAGGAATAGCTGCCCAACACCACCAGACCCCTGCAAGAACCCCACAGCGCAAAAACACCACAGCAAGCCCTGCCTGACCAAGTGAAATCTGGTGGCTCTCCCAGTCCCGCCTGCCCTCATGAAGTCCTCCTTTGCTTCAGACAGTCCCTGTTAGCCCCATCAACACCCCAGCAAAGCCACACTGCCTTAAGAAGACTGACCAACAATGCCAGCCCTCAGGAAACATTCCATGGCAGTGCCAAGGCAAACACTGCCCGGCCACAGAGAGTACAACTCCCCCAGGAAAAAGAAACCAACAAGCAAGATGAAGAAGCTGAGAAACCACCCCCAGTCAAACCAACAGGAGACCTCACCTAAAACAGTCAACAATGAAACAGATCTCTGCAGTCTGACGGACCTGGAGTTCAAAAGAGAAATAGTGAGAAAATACTGAAGGAATTAAGAGAAGATATGCACAGTAATTAAGACACCCTCGGAAAGGAACTAGAAAATATAAGGAGGAGCCAAGAAAAACTAGAACATTCATTGGCAGAGATACAGTAAAAACCAGAAGGAATAATGCAGCAGAACAAATCAGTGATATGGACGATAGAATAATGGAAATCACCCAATCAGTTCAGCAGAGAGAAAACCAAATGAAAAATCATGAAAGCAACATAAGAGGCCTATGGGATAATATAAAGTGGGCCAATCTATGCATAATAGGAATTCCAGAAGGAGTAGAAAAAGATAAGGGAATGGAAAATATATTTGAAGAAATTATCGCTGGAAACGTCCCAAATCTAAAGGATACTGAGTTCAAGATACAGGAAGCACAGAGGGCCCCAAAAATATTGAACCCAAATAGACCCACAGCAAGACACATCATAATAAAAATGGCAAAAGTAGGTGATAAAGAGAGGATCCTAAAGGCAGCAAGAGAAAAGCAGAATGTTACCTACAAGGGAACCCCCATAAGCTTATCAGCTGATTTATCTACAGAAACACTACAGGCCAGGAGGGAATGGCAAGAGATATCTAAAGTGCTAAAAGGGAAAAAATATGCAACCTAGAACACTCTATCCAGCAAGAATATCATTTAAAATAGAAGGAGAAATAATTTTTTTTTCCAACAAACAAAAGCTAAAAGAATACAGCAATACAAAACCCAGGCTAAAAGAAATACTGAAAGGGCTTCTCTAAACCAGAAAGAAAGGAAGGAAAGAAAGGGAGGAAAAAGAAAAGAAAAAAAAAGAAGAGGAAGAACTAGGATTGACGAAACCACAATCAGAGAGCAGTCACTCAAATAAGCCAGCATGCAGATTTAATCATGAACATGCTTCAAACAAAATAAAATTAAAAAGAAAAAAATTAAAAAGAGTCATCAAAATCATAAAATGTGGGCAAGGGATGTTAGGAAATAAATAGACCCTTTTTTGTTGTTTGTTTATTTCTCTTCTTAATGTTAATATAGTAATGAAGTGTTTGAACCTACAGGACCATCAGGTTAAAACACACAATTATGGAAAGGGGTTAGCATACTTAAAAAACAGGGCAACCACAAGCCAAAACCAAACATTGCATTCACAAAAAATGGAAAAAACACTTAAACAGATAATAAGCGGAAACCATCCAACCAAAAAAAAGAAAGGAAGCATGGAGAACCATAGAATCAACTGGAACACGAGGTTCAAAATGGCAATAAATAATCACCTATCAATTATCACCTTAAATGTCAATGGACTGAATGCCCCAATCAAAAGACACAGAGTGGCTGAGTGGATAAAAAGGCAAAAACCGCCAATATGCTGCCTACAGGAAGCTCACCTTTGGACAAAGGACACATATAAAGTGAAAGTGAAAGGGTGGGGAAAAATATTTCACGCCAATAGACATGACAGGAAAGCAGGAGTCGCAACGCTCATATCCGACAAAATAGACTTTAAAACAAAAGACCTAAAGAAAGTCAAAGAAGGACACTACTTAATGATTAAGGGATCCATCCAAGGAGAGGACGTTACTATCGTCAACATATACGCCCCAAATATAGGAGCACCCAGATAAATACAACAAATATTAACAGACATAAAGGGAGAAATTGATGGGAATACAAAAATAGTAGGAGACTTTAATACCGCACTCACACCAATGGACAGATCCTCCAGACAGAAAACCAATAAAGCAACAGAGATCCTAAAGGAAACAATAGAAAAGTTAGACTTCATTGATATCTTCAGGACACTACAACCAAAAAAAGCAGAATACATATTCTTCTCAAATGCTCGTGGAACATTCTCAAGAATCGACCACATATTGGGACACAAAGCTAACCTCAACAAATTTAGGAGCATAGAAATTATCTCAAGTATCTTCTCTGACCACAATGCCATGAAATTAGAAATCAACCATGGAAAAGAAATGAGAAAAACCCTACTACATGGAGCTGAAACAACATGCTACGAAAAAACCAATGGGTCAATGAGGAAATCAAGAAGGAAATTGAAAACTACCTTGAAACAAATGATAATGAAGACACAACGCCTCAAAATCTATGGGATGTTGCGAAAGCAGTGCTCAGAGGGAAATTCCTAGCGAAACAGGCCTTGCTCAAAAAAGAAGAAAGATCCCAACCCTCTACCGAAGCGAATTAGAAAAAGAAGAACAAAAAAGACCTAAAGTCAGCAGAAGGAAGGAAATTATAAAGATCAAAGAGGAAATCAATAAAATAGAGACTCAAAAAACAGTGGAGAAAACTAATAAAACCAAGAGCTGGTTCTTTGAAAAGGCAAAAAAAATTGACAAACCAATGGCCAGACTCACTAGAAAGAGGAGAGAAAGAACCCAAGTAACCAAAATTATAAGTGAAAAAGGAGAAATCACAACGGATACAGCAGAAATACAAAAAACCATAAGAGAATACTATGAACAACTATACGGCAACAACTTTGACAATCTGGAAGAAATGGACAATTTTCTAGACTCTTACAGCCTGCCAAAACTGAACCAAGTAGAAACAGACCAACTGAACAGACCAATCACTAGAAATGAAATTGAAGAGGTCATAAAATCACTCCCTACAAGTAAAAGTCCAGGACCAGATGGCTTCACAGGCGAATTCTATCAAACATATAAGGAGGAACTGGTGCCCATCCTCCTTAAACTCTTCCAAAAGGTGGAAGAAGAAGGAATACTCCCAAAGACATTCTATGATGCCACCATCACCCTCATTCCAAAACCAGGCAGAGATACCACCAAAAAAGAAAACTATCGCCCAATATCATTGATGAATATAGATGCAAAAATTCTCAACAAAATCTTAGCCAACCGAATCCAACAACATCGCAAAAAAATTATACACCATGGCCAGGGTGGGTTCATCTCAGGTTCACAAGGATGGTTCAACATACACAAATCAATCAGCATCATACACCACATTAACAAAAGAAACGTGAAAAATCATATGATCATCTCAATAGACGCAGAGAAAGCATTTGACAAAGTCCAACATCCATTCATGATCAAGACCCTCGCCAAAGTGAGTGTAGAGGGAACATACCTGAATATAATCAAAGCCATTTATGAGAAACCCACAGCAAATATCATCCTCAATGGGGAAAAACTCAAAGCCTTCTCACTCCAATCTGCAACAAGACAGGGATGCCCACTCTCACCACTGCTCTTCAACATCGTTTTGGAAGGCCTAGCCACAGCAATTAGGCAAACAAAAGAAATAAAAGGCATCCATATAGGAAGAGAAGAGATACAACTGTCACTGTATGCAGATGACATGATACTATACATAGAAAACCCGAAGGACTCAACCCCAAAACTACTCGACCTGATTAATAAGTTCAGCAAAGTAGCAGGATATAAGATTAACATTCAGAAGTCAGTCGCGTTTCTGTATACCAGCAATGAAATATTAGAAAAGGAAAACCAAAATACGACACCTTTTAAAATTGCACCTCACAAAATCAAATACCTTGGAATACACCTGACCAAGGAGGTAAAGGATTTGTATGCCAAGAACTATAAAACTTTAATCAAGGAAATCAAAGAAGACGTAAAGAAATGGAAAGATATTCCATGTTCCTGGATTGGGAAAAACAATATTGTAAAAATGGCCATGCTACCCAAAGCAATCTACAGATTCAATGCAATCCCTATCCAATGACCCAGGACATTTTTCACAGAACGAGAACAAACAATCCAAACATTTAGATGGAACCACAAATGACCCAGAATCGCCAAAGCAATCCTGAGAAACACAAACCAAGCAGGAGGCATAACTCGGCCAGACTTCAAGAAATACTACAAAGCCACAGTCATCCAAACAGGGTGGTACTGGTATAGAAAGAGACAGACAGACCAACGGAACAGAAGAGAGAACCCAGAAATAAACCCTGACACCTAGGGTCAATTCATCTTTGACAAGGGAGGCAAGAACATAGAATGGGAAGAAGAAAGTCTATTCAGCAAGCACTGCTGGGAAACCTGGACAGCTGCCTGCAAAGCAATGAAACGAGAACACACCCTCACACCATGCACAACAATAAACTCCAAATGGCTGAAAGACTTAAATATACGGCAGGACGCCATCAAACTCCTAGAAGAGAACATAGGCCAAACACTCTCTGACATCAACATCATGACTATTTTCTCAGGTCGGTCTCCGAAAGCAATCGAAATTAGAGCAAAAATAAACCCATGGGACCTCATCAAACTGAAAAGCTTTTGCACAGCAAAGGAAACCCAAAAGAAAACTAAAAGACAACTTTCAGAATGGGAGAAAATAGTTTCAAATGATGCAACCGACAAGGGCTTAATCTCTACAATATATTAGCAATGTATACATCTCAACAGCAAAAAAGCCAATCAAGCAATGGAAAAATGCGCCAAAGACCTGAATAGACATTTCTCCAAAGAAGATATACAGATGGCCAACAAACACAGGAAGAAAAGGGTCAACCTCGCTGATTATAAGAGAAATGCAAATCAAAACTCCCATGAGATACCACCTCACACCAGTCAGCATGGCCATCATTAATAAGCCCACAAATAACAAGTGCTGGAGGGGGTGTGGAGAAGAGGGAACCCTCCTGCACTGTTGGTGGGAATGTAAACTGGTATAGCCACTATGGAGAACAGTTTGGAGATACCTTAGAAACCTATACATAGAACTTCCATATGACCCCGCAATCCCACTCTTGGGCATCTATCCAGGACAAAACTCGACTTAAAAGAGACACGTGCACTCGCATGTTCATTGCAGCACTATTCAGAACAGCCAGGACATGGAAACAACCCAAATGTCCATCGACAGAGGATTGGATTCGGAAGAAGTGGTATATATACACAATGGAATACTACTCAGCCATAAAAAAAGAATGACATAATGCCATTTGCAGCAACATGAATGGAACTAGAGACTCTCATGCTGAGTGAAATGAGCCAGAAAGACAAAGACAAATACCGTATGATCTCACTTATAACTGGAATCTAATATCCAGCACAAATGAACATCTCCTCAGAAAAGAAAATCATGGACTTGGAGAAGAGACTTGTGGCTGCCTGATGGGAGTGGGAGGGAGTGGGAGGGATCAGAAGCTTGGACTTATCAGACACAAGTTAGAATAGGTATACAAGGAGATCGTGCTGAATAGCCTTGAGAACTATGTCTAGATACTCATGTTGCAACAGAAGAAAGGGTGGGGATAAAATGTAATTGTAATGTATACATGTAAGGATAACCTGACCCCCTTGCTGTACAGTGGGAAAATGAAAAAATTAAAAAATAAATAAATACATCAGTAAGAAACTCTTGGCTACCTACTTGCAAAGTGTACACCAGTTACAGTACATCAGGTCCAAAAGAGGTTCCATTTGGAAAGCAACCTTTCCTTTTTACCATCTAGGCCTCTCATGTATAACTAGGTGTAATGACTGGGTCAGCTGCCAAATAATTGGTGTGTGCTAGATTCTTACATTGGGATCACCTAGCCTGGAAGACAATCAAATCTTATTTGCCATGCTGAAAAAGCCTGATTTGGTATGAAAAATCAGTACAGTGGAAATCGGTGCATAGCCTCCTATGATCTTAACCTTATGTCAGCACTCTTATAATTAAGCCAAACAAGAGGCTTCTAGCTCCTTCAAACTCTATGGCAGTCACTAAAAGAACACCAGGCCAAATGGTGGCTTCCACAGGAAAGACACAATTGCTTTTTATCCTCCTAGGCCTGATATATAAAACTAGGTTTAATGATCATCTCAGCTGCCAAATGCTTTGTGTGCCCTAATTCTTGCAGTGGTCTCATCTAGCCTGAAAAACACTCAAAATGTGTTCTCCATGCTTGAAAAGAATGATCTTGTATGAAAAGTCACTTTCTTCACTACAATTTAAAAGCATGGCATAGCTAGATAGTCTGCTACAGTCACATCAACAATCTTGAAAATGTCACAAACAAGAGGCTTCTACCTTCCTACTTGCAAAAGTTTGTATCAGTTGCTGAGATTATACAAGATTCAAAAGTGGTTTTCCTCCAGAAACAACCTTTTGCCTTTTTGTCAACATAGGCCGCTCATATATAATTAGGCTTGATGACCAGCTTAGCTGCCAAATGCTCCGTGAGTCCTAGATTTCTACAGTGGGCTAACCTAGCTTGAAATACCCCCAAAATGTGTTCTTCATGCTGGCAAATCTTGACTTTGTATTTTTCACGCTCTCTTCACTACGGTGGTTGTGCAGGGCCTATCTAGCAAGGCTGCTATCTGCATGTCAGCGATCTTACAAGTGTCACAAAAGAAAGAGGCTTCTAGCTTCTCACTTGCAAAATGTATGCCAATAATAAAAGAAGACCAAGCAAAAATTTCCTTTTTTTCCTGCTAGGCCTCTCACCTATAATAAAGTTTCTGACTGGCTCAGCTGGCAAATGCCCTATTTGTGATAGAGTCTTTCAGTGGGCTGAGCTAGCATCCCAAACACTCAAAACTTGTTTCCCATGGTTGAAAAAGCTGATTTAGTATGAAATAGCCCTCTCCTCACTAAAGTGGAAATGCAAGGCATGGCTGCTACCTGTATGTCAGCAATTTTACAAGTGTAACAAAGATGAGTTTTCTAGCTTCCTACTTGCATAGTGAATGCCCATCACTAAAAGAACACTAGGACCAATTGTGGTTTGCACAGGAAATCAACCATGATTTTTTTCCACCTAGGCATCTCACATATGATGAGGTTAAAAACTGGCTCAGCCTTCAAAGGCTCTGTGAGTGCTATATTCTTGTAGTGGGCTCAACTACGTTGAAACACCCTCAACATGTATTATTCATACTTGAAAAGGCTGATTTTTCATGAAAAGGCACTCTTTTCCCTATTGTGGTTATGTAGTGCATATCAAGCAAGGCTACCACCTACATGTTAACAGTCTTACATATATCACAAACATAAGGCCTCTAGCTTCATACTTACAAAGTTAATGTCATTTACTGAGAGCCTATCACCCTCAAAGTGGTTTCCTCCAGAAAACAACTCTTGATTTTTTTCCACCGAGGCACTCACGTATAACTAGTGTTACTGAAGGCTCTGCTGCCAAATTCTCTGTGGGCACTAGATCCTTGCAGGAGGTTCATCTATCTTGAAACTCATTCAGGAGGGAGGAGGCAAGATGGTGGAAGAGTAGGGGGACACGCTCACCCACTCCCACAAACACAACAAAAAAAACCACATCTACCTGATAAACGACTCCCACAGAACAGCAACCAATCGCTGGCAGAAGAATCTAAACTCCAATAATGGCAAGAATTTCGTGACATTACTAGTTAAAACAAGAGAAAAGAGGAGATTGAGAGAAGGGGAATCCAAGCTGGAGGAATGCTCCTGAAATGGAACTGCAGAGGAGAAAGGGATCCTGAACCCTGGAAAGTCACCTACTTGACAGAAAGATCAACCGAACTGGAGGAATCTCCAGATGCAGAGAAGAGTGTAGCAGTAAGTCGGAGTCCTGAAAAGCAGAGCAAGAATCAAACAGATCATCTGAACTATGAGCACAGTCACCAAAAATTGAGATGCCTGGGTGGGGGCTGGGCACTGAGACCTCAGATCTGGAGGTTGGTCCCCAGGAAAGGGCAGAGGGTGGGTGGGGTGGAGTGGAGACTGCTTGGGAGGTCTAGACACCAGTCTGTCAAGTTTGATGGGGCAGAGACTGCATGGGAGACTAGAAATCAGAGCATCACAGGGGAAGGGAGCAATATGCTAAGGGAAGGGAAGTGGAAAGCCACATCAGAGGGAACCTGGGAGAAGAGCCAGGTCTGTGCCAGTGTTGGGGATGGGAGAGAATAAGGGGTGAGCCCCCATAGAATACTCTACATGCCACAGTGAGCTCACAAGCCTGCTAGCTATCAGGAAGCTATGCTTCACAGTGAATTTCCCCCTTCTCCCCACCACCACTTAGGGAAACACTGGTCCTGGACTGCCTGCCCTCTGGGAGGGCTGGCCTCAAAAATTTCTGGAAGCCAACAAATGCAGGGGGTTGTCCCTTCCCTCACTGCTTGCCCTTTGGAGGAACAAAACACCTGTGGAGTAGCACCAAAAACAGTGAGCCCCTGGGAAAAGGCCTGCACCCCAGAAAAGCTACAACAAGCTTGGCCAGGCCATGAAAAGATCTGCCTAATTCTTGGAAAGTCCTTCCAAGTCAGGCTGCCCTGGGGAGGAGCCTCTTGGGTTTGCAGGGGCCCAACTAGCTGCTCCATCCCTTGGGTGGTGCTGCACTCCCTCAGAACAGCTGCCCAGCACTTCCAGCCCTCTGCAGGAGCCCCTTCAGCCCAGAAAAAGCTAGAACAAACATGGCCGGGTCATGAAAAGATCTGCCTAATTCTCAGACAGTCCTTCTGAGTTGGGCTGCCCTGGGGAAGAGCCTCTTGGGTTCACAGTGGCCCAGCTATCTGCTCCAGCCATAGGGGGGTGCTGCACTCCTAAGGAATAGCTGCCCAACACCACCAGACCCCTGCAAGAACCCCACAGCGCAAAAACACCACAGCAAGCCCTGCCTGACCAAGTGAAATCTGGTGGCTCTCCCAGTCCCGCCTGCCCTCATGAAGTCCTCCTTTGCTTCAGACAGTCCCTGTTAGCCCCATCAACACCCCAGCAAAGCCACACTGCCTTAAGAAGACTGACCAACAATGCCAGCCCTCAGGAAACATTCCATGGCAGTGCCAAGGCAAACACTGCCCGGCCACAGAGAGTACAACTCCCCCAGGAAAAAGAAACCAACAAGCAAGATGAAGAAGCTGAGAAACCACCCCCAGTCAAACCAACAGGAGACCTCACCTAAAACAGTCAACAATGAAACAGATCTCTGCAGTCTGACGGACCTGGAGTTCAAAAGAGAAATAGTGAGAAAATACTGAAGGAATTAAGAGAAGATATGCACAGTAATTAAGACACCCTCGGAAAGGAACTAGAAAATATAAGGAGGAGCCAAGAAAAACTAGAACATTCATTGGCAGAGATACAGTAAAAACCAGAAGGAATAATGCAGCAGAACAAATCAGTGATATGGACGATAGAATAATGGAAATCACCCAATCAGTTCAGCAGAGAGAAAACCAAATGAAAAATCATGAAAGCAACATAAGAGGCCTATGGGATAATATAAAGTGGGCCAATCTATGCATAATAGGAATTCCAGAAGGAGTAGAAAAAGATAAGGGAATGGAAAATATATTTGAAGAAATTATCGCTGGAAACGTCCCAAATCTAAAGGATACTGAGTTCAAGATACAGGAAGCACAGAGGGCCCCAAAAATATTGAACCCAAATAGACCCACAGCAAGACACATCATAATAAAAATGGCAAAAGTAGGTGATAAAGAGAGGATCCTAAAGGCAGCAAGAGAAAAGCAGAATGTTACCTACAAGGGAACCCCCATAAGCTTATCAGCTGATTTATCTACAGAAACACTACAGGCCAGGAGGGAATGGCAAGAGATATCTAAAGTGCTAAAAGGGAAAAAATATGCAACCTAGAACACTCTATCCAGCAAGAATATCATTTAAAATAGAAGGAGAAATAATTTTTTTTTCCAACAAACAAAAGCTAAAAGAATACAGCAATACAAAACCCAGGCTAAAAGAAATACTGAAAGGGCTTCTCTAAACCAGAAAGAAAGGAAGGAAAGAAAGGGAGGAAAAAGAAAAGAAAAAAAAAGAAGAGGAAGAACTAGGATTGACGAAACCACAATCAGAGAGCAGTCACTCAAATAAGCCAGCATGCAGATTTAATCATGAACATGCTTCAAACAAAATAAAATTAAAAAGAAAAAAATTAAAAAGAGTCATCAAAATCATAAAATGTGGGCAAGGGATGTTAGGAAATAAATAGACCCTTTTTTGTTGTTTGTTTATTTCTCTTCTTAATGTTAATATAGTAATGAAGTGTTTGAACCTACAGGACCATCAGCTTAAAACACACAATTATGGAAAGGGGTTAGCATATTTAAAAAACAGGGCAACCACAAGCCAAAACCAAACATTGCATTCACAAAAAATGGAAAAAACACTTAAACAGATAATAAGCGGAAACCATCCAACCAAAAAAAAGAAAGGAAGCATGGAGAACCATAGAATCAACTGGAACACGAGGTTCAAAATGGCAATAAATAATCACCTATCAATTATCACCTTAAATGTCAATGGACTGAATGCCCCAATCAAAAGACACAGAGTGGCTGAGTGGATAAAAAGGCAAAAACCGCCAATATGCTGCCTACAGGAAACTCACCTTTGGACAAAGGACACATATAAAGTGAAAGTGAAAGGGTGGGGAAAAATATTTCACGCCAATAGACATGACAGGAAAGCAGGAGTCGCAACGCTCATATCCGACAAAATAGACTTTAAAACAAAAGACCTAAAGAAAGTCAAAGAAGGACACTACTTAATGATTAAGGGATCCATCCAAGGAGAGGACGTTACTATCGTCAACATATACGCCCCAAATATAGGAGCACCCAGATAAATACAACAAATATTAACAGACATAAAGGGAGAAATTGATGGGAATACAAAAATAGTAGGAGACTTTAATACCGCACTCACACCAATGGACAGATCCTCCAGACAGAAAACCAATAAAGCAACAGAGATCCTAAAGGAAACAATAGAAAAGTTAGACTTCATTGATATCTTCAGGACACTACATCCAAAAAAAGCAGAATACATATTCTTCTCAAATGCTCGTGGAACATTCTCAAGAATCGACCACATATTGGGACACAAAGCTAACCTCAACAAATTTAGGAGCATAGAAATTATCTCAAGTATCTTCTCTGACCACAATGCCATGAAATTAGAAATCAACCATGGAAAAGAAATGAGAAAAACCCTACTACATGGAGCTGAAACAACATGCTACGAAAAAACCAATGGGTCAATGAGGAAATCAAGAAGGAAATTGAAAACTACCTTGAAACAAATGATAATGAAGACACAACGCCTCAAAATCTATGGGATGTTGCGAAAGCAGTGCTCAGAGGGAAATTCCTAGCGAAACAGGCCTTGCTCAAAAAAGAAGAAAGATCCCAACCCTCTACCGAAGCGAATTAGAAAAAGAAGAACAAAAAAGACCTAAAGTCAGCAGAAGGAAGGAAATTATAAAGATCAAAGAGGAAATCAATAAAATAGAGACTCAAAAAACAGTGGAGAAAACTAATAAAACCAAGAGCTGGTTCTTTGAAAAGGCAAAAAAAATTGACAAACCAATGGCCAGACTCACTAGAAAGAGGAGAGAAAGAACCCAAGTAACCAAAATTATAAGTGAAAAAGGAGAAATCACAACGGATACAGCAGAAATACAAAAAACCATAAGAGAATACTATGAACAACTATACGGCAACAACTTTGACAATCTGGAAGAAATGGACAATTTTCTAGACTCTTACAGCCTGCCAAAACTGAACCAAGTAGAAACAGACCAACTGAACAGACCAATCACTAGAAATGAAATTGAAGAGGTCATAAAATCACTCCCTACAAGTAAAAGTCCAGGACCAGATGGCTTCACAGGCGAATTCTATCAAACATATAAGGAGGAACTGGTGCCCATCCTCCTTAAACTCTTCCAAAAGGTGGAAGAAGAAGGAATACTCCCAAAGACATTCTATGATGCCACCATCACCCTCATTCCAAAACCAGGCAGAGATACCACCAAAAAAGAAAACTATCGCCCAATATCATTGATGAATATAGATGCAAAAATTCTCAACAAAATCTTAGCCAACCGAATCCAACAACATCGCAAAAAAATTATACACCATGGCCAGGGTGGGTTCATCTCAGGTTCACAAGGATGGTTCAACATACACAAATCAATCAGCATCATACACCACATTAACAAAAGAAACGTGAAAAATCATATGATCATCTCAATAGACGCAGAGAAAGCATTTGACAAAGTCCAACATCCATTCATGATCAAGACCCTCGCCAAAGTGAGTGTAGAGGGAACATACCTGAATATAATCAAAGCCATTTATGAGAAACCCACAGCAAATATCATCCTCAATGGGGAAAAACTCAAAGCCTTCTCACTCCAATCTGCAACAAGACAGGGATGCCCACTCTCACCACTGCTCTTCAACATCGTTTTGGAAGGCCTAGCCACAGCAATTAGGCAAACAAAAGAAATAAAAGGCATCCATATAGGAAGAGAAGAGATACAACTGTCACTGTATGCAGATGACATGATACTATACATAGAAAACCCGAAGGACTCAACCCCAAAACTACTCGACCTGATTAATAAGTTCAGCAAAGTAGCAGGATATAAGATTAACATTCAGAAGTCAGTCGCGTTTCTGTATACCAGCAATGAAATATTAGAAAAGGAAAACCAAAATACGACACCTTTTAAAATTGCACCTCACAAAATCAAATACCTTGGAATACACCTGACCAAGGAGGTAAAGGATTTGTATGCCAAGAACTATAAAACTTTAATCAAGGAAATCAAAGAAGACGTAAAGAAATGGAAAGATATTCCATGTTCCTGGATTGGGAAAAACAATATTGTAAAAATGGCCATGCTACCCAAAGCAATCTACAGATTCAATGCAATCCCTATCCAATGACCCAGGACATTTTTCACAGAACGAGAACAAACAATCCAAACATTTAGATGGAACCACAAATGACCCAGAATCGCCAAAGCAATCCTGAGAAACACAAACCAAGCAGGAGGCATAACTCGGCCAGACTTCAAGAAATACTACAAAGCCACAGTCATCCAAACAGGGTGGTACTGGTATAGAAAGAGACAGACAGACCAACGGAACAGAAGAGAGAACCCAGAAATAAACCCTGACACCTAGGGTCAATTCATCTTTGACAAGGGAGGCAAGAACATAGAATGGGAAGAAGAAAGTCTATTCAGCAAGCACTGCTGGGAAACCTGGACAGCTGCCTGCAAAGCAATGAAACGAGAACACACCCTCACACCATGCACAACAATAAACTCCAAATGGCTGAAAGACTTAAATATACGGCAGGACGCCATCAAACTCCTAGAAGAGAACATAGGCCAAACACTCTCTGACATCAACATCATGACTATTTTCTCAGGTCGGTCTCCGAAAGCAATCGAAATTAGAGCAAAAATAAACCCATGGGACCTCATCAAACTGAAAAGCTTTTGCACAGCAAAGGAAACCCAAAAGAAAACTAAAAGACAACTTTCAGAATGGGAGAAAATAGTTTCAAATGATGCAACCGACAAGGGCTTAATCTCTACAATATATTAGCAATGTATACATCTCAACAGCAAAAAAGCCAATCAAGCAATGGAAAAATGCGCCAAAGACCTGAATAGACATTTCTCCAAAGAAGATATACAGATGGCCAACAAACACAGGAAGAAAAGGGTCAACCTCGCTGATTATAAGAGAAATGCAAATCAAAACTCCCATGAGATACCACCTCACACCAGTCAGCATGGCCATCATTAATAAGCCCACAAATAACAAGTGCTGGAGGGGGTGTGGAGAAGAGGGAACCCTCCTGCACTGTTGGTGGGAATGTAAACTGGTATAGCCACTATGGAGAACAGTTTGGAGATACCTTAGAAACCTATACATAGAACTTCCATATGACCCCGCAATCCCACTCTTGGGCATCTATCCAGACAAAACTCGACTTAAAAGAGACACGTGCACTCGCATGTTCATTGCAGCACTATTCAGAACAGCCAGGACATGGAAACAACCCAAATGTCCATCGACAGAGGATTGGATTCGGAAGAAGTGGTATATATACACAATGGAATACTACTCAGCCATAAAAAAAGAATGACATAATGCCATTTGCAGCAACATGAATGGAACTAGAGACTCTCATGCTGAGTGAAATGAGCCAGAAAGACAAAGACAAATACCGTATGATCTCACTTATAACTGGAATCTAATATCCAGCACAAATGAACATCTCCTCAGAAAAGAAAATCATGGACTTGGAGAAGAGACTTGTGGCTGCCTGATGGGAGTGGGAGGGAGTGGGAGGGATCAGAAGCTTGGACTTATCAGACACAAGTTAGAATAGGTATACAAGGAGATCGTGCTGAATAGCCTTGAGAACTATGTCTAGATACTCATGTTGCAACAGAAGAAAGGGTGGGGATAAAATGTAATTGTAATGTATACATGTAAGGATAACCTGACCCCCTTGCTGTACAGTGGGAAAATGAAAAAATTAAAAAATAAATAAATACATCAGTAAGAAACTCTTGGCTACCTACTTGCAAAGTGTACACCAGTTACAGTACATCAGGTCCAAAAGAGGTTCCATTTGGAAAGCAACCTTTCCTTTTTACCATCTAGGCCTCTCATGTATAACTAGGTGTAATGACTGGGTCAGCTGCCAAATAATTGGTGTGTGCTAGATTCTTACATTGGGATCACCTAGCCTGGAAGACAATCAAATCTTATTTGCCATGCTGAAAAAGCCTGATTTGGTATGAAAAATCAGTACAGTGGAAATCGGTGCATAGCCTCCTATGATCTTAACCTTATGTCAGCACTCTTATAATTAAGCCAAACAAGAGGCTTCTAGCTCCTTCAAACTCTATGGCAGTCACTAAAAGAACACCAGGCCAAATGGTGGCTTCCACAGGAAAGACACAATTGCTTTTTATCCTCCTAGGCCTGATATATAAAACTAGGTTTAATGATCATCTCAGCTGCCAAATGCTTTGTGTGCCCTAATTCTTGCAGTGGTCTCATCTAGCCTGAAAAACACTCAAAATGTGTTCTCCATGCTTGAAAAGAATGATCTTGTATGAAAAGTCACTTTCTTCACTACAATTTAAAAGCATGGCATAGCTAGATAGTCTGCTACAGTCACATCAACAATCTTGAAAATGTCACAAACAAGAGGCTTCTACCTTCCTACTTGCAAAAGTTTGTATCAGTTGCTGAGATTATACAAGATTCAAAAGTGGTTTTCCTCCAGAAACAACCTTTTGCCTTTTTGTCAACATAGGCCGCTCATATATAATTAGGCTTGATGACCAGCTTAGCTGCCAAATGCTCCGTGAGTCCTAGATTTCTACAGTGGGCTAACCTAGCTTGAAATACCCCCAAAATGTGTTCTTCATGCTGGCAAATCTTGACTTTGTATTTTTCACGCTCTCTTCACTACGGTGGTTGTGCAGGGCCTATCTAGCAAGGCTGCTATCTGCATGTCAGCGATCTTACAAGTGTCACAAAAGAAAGAGGCTTCTAGCTTCTCACTTGCAAAATGTATGCCAATAATAAAAGAAGACCAAGCAAAAATTTCCTTTTTTTCCTGCTAGGCCTCTCACCTATAATAAAGTTTCTGACTGGCTCAGCTGGCAAATGCCCTATTTGTGATAGAGTCTTTCAGTGGGCTGAGCTAGCATCCCAAACACTCAAAACTTGTTTCCCATGGTTGAAAAAGCTGATTTAGTATGAAATAGCCCTCTCCTCACTAAAGTGGAAATGCAAGGCATGGCTGCTACCTGTATGTCAGCAATTTTACAAGTGTAACAAAGATGAGTTTTCTAGCTTCCTACTTGCATAGTGAATGCCCATCACTAAAAGAACACTAGGACCAATTGTGGTTTGCACAGGAAATCAACCATGATTTTTTTCCACCTAGGCATCTCACATATGATGAGGTTAAAAACTGGCTCAGCCTTCAAAGGCTCTGTGAGTGCTATATTCTTGTAGTGGGCTCAACTACGTTGAAACACCCTCAACATGTATTATTCATACTTGAAAAGGCTGATTTTTCATGAAAAGGCACTCTTTTCCCTATTGTGGTTATGTAGTGCATATCAAGCAAGGCTACCACCTACATGTTAACAGTCTTACATATATCACAAACATAAGGCCTCTAGCTTCATACTTACAAAGTTAATGTCATTTACTGAGAGCCTATCACCCTCAAAGTGGTTTCCTCCAGAAAACAACTCTTGATTTTTTTCCACCGAGGCACTCACGTATAACTAGTGTTACTGAAGGCTCTGCTGCCAAATTCTCTGTGGGCACTAGATCCTTGCAGGAGGTTCATCTATCTTGAAACTCATTCAGGAGGGAGGAGGCAAGATGGTGGAAGAGTAGGGGGACACGCTCACCCACTCCCACAAACACAACAAAAAAAACCACATCTACCTGATAAACGACTCCCACAGAACAGCAACCAATCGCTGGCAGAAGAATCTAAACTCCAATAATGGCAAGAATTTCGTGACATTACTAGTTAAAACAAGAGAAAAGAGGAGATTGAGAGAAGGGGAATCCAAGCTGGAGGAATGCTCCTGAAATGGAACTGCAGAGGAGAAAGGGATCCTGAACCCTGGAAAGTCACCTACTTGACAGAAAGATCAACCGAACTGGAGGAATCTCCAGATGCAGAGAAGAGTGTAGCAGTAAGTCGGAGTCCTGAAAAGCAGAGCAAGAATCAAACAGATCATCTGAACTATGAGCACAGTCACCAAAAATTGAGATGCCTGGGTGGGGGCTGGGCACTGAGACCTCAGATCTGGAGGTTGGTCCCCAGGAAAGGGCAGAGGGTGGGTGGGGTGGAGTGGAGACTGCTTGGGAGGTCTAGACACCAGTCTGTCAAGTTTGATGGGGCAGAGACTGCATGGGAGACTAGAAATCAGAGCATCACAGGGGAAGGGAGCAATATGCTAAGGGAAGGGAAGTGGAAAGCCACATCAGAGGGAACCTGGGAGAAGAGCCAGGTCTGTGCCAGTGTTGGGGATGGGAGAGAATAAGGGGTGAGCCCCCATAGAATACTCTACATGCCACAGTGAGCTCACAAGCCTGCTAGCTATCAGGAAGCTATGCTTCACAGTGAATTTCCCCCTTCTCCCCACCACCACTTAGGGAAACACTGGTCCTGGACTGCCTGCCCTCTGGGAGGGCTGGCCTCAAAAATTTCTGGAAGCCAACAAATGCAGGGGGTTGTCCCTTCCCTCACTGCTTGCCCTTTGGAGGAACAAAACACCTGTGGAGTAGCACCAAAAACAGTGAGCCCCTGGGAAAAGGCCTGCACCCCAGAAAAGCTACAACAAGCTTGGCCAGGCCATGAAAAGATCTGCCTAATTCTTGGAAAGTCCTTCCAAGTCAGGCTGCCCTGGGGAGGAGCCTCTTGGGTTTGCAGGGGCCCAACTAGCTGCTCCATCCCTTGGGTGGTGCTGCACTCCCTCAGAACAGCTGCCCAGCACTTCCAGCCCTCTGCAGGAGCCCCTTCAGCCCAGAAAAAGCTAGAACAAACATGGCCGGGTCATGAAAAGATCTGCCTAATTCTCAGACAGTCCTTCTGAGTTGGGCTGCCCTGGGGAAGAGCCTCTTGGGTTCACAGTGGCCCAGCTATCTGCTCCAGCCATAGGGGGGTGCTGCACTCCTAAGGAATAGCTGCCCAACACCACCAGACCCCTGCAAGAACCCCACAGCGCAAAAACACCACAGCAAGCCCTGCCTGACCAAGTGAAATCTGGTGGCTCTCCCAGTCCCGCCTGCCCTCATGAAGTCCTCCTTTGCTTCAGACAGTCCCTGTTAGCCCCATCAACACCCCAGCAAAGCCACACTGCCTTAAGAAGACTGACCAACAATGCCAGCCCTCAGGAAACATTCCATGGCAGTGCCAAGGCAAACACTGCCCGGCCACAGAGAGTACAACTCCCCCAGGAAAAAGAAACCAACAAGCAAGATGAAGAAGCTGAGAAACCACCCCCAGTCAAACCAACAGGAGACCTCACCTAAAACAGTCAACAATGAAACAGATCTCTGCAGTCTGACGGACCTGGAGTTCAAAAGAGAAATAGTGAGAAAATACTGAAGGAATTAAGAGAAGATATGCACAGTAATTAAGACACCCTCGGAAAGGAACTAGAAAATATAAGGAGGAGCCAAGAAAAACTAGAACATTCATTGGCAGAGATACAGTAAAAACCAGAAGGAATAATGCAGCAGAACAAATCAGTGATATGGACGATAGAATAATGGAAATCACCCAATCAGTTCAGCAGAGAGAAAACCAAATGAAAAATCATGAAAGCAACATAAGAGGCCTATGGGATAATATAAAGTGGGCCAATCTATGCATAATAGGAATTCCAGAAGGAGTAGAAAAAGATAAGGGAATGGAAAATATATTTGAAGAAATTATCGCTGGAAACGTCCCAAATCTAAAGGATACTGAGTTCAAGATACAGGAAGCACAGAGGGCCCCAAAAATATTGAACCCAAATAGACCCACAGCAAGACACATCATAATAAAAATGGCAAAAGTAGGTGATAAAGAGAGGATCCTAAAGGCAGCAAGAGAAAAGCAGAATGTTACCTACAAGGGAACCCCCATAAGCTTATCAGCTGATTTATCTACAGAAACACTACAGGCCAGGAGGGAATGGCAAGAGATATCTAAAGTGCTAAAAGGGAAAAAATATGCAACCTAGAACACTCTATCCAGCAAGAATATCATTTAAAATAGAAGGAGAAATAATTTTTTTTTCCAACAAACAAAAGCTAAAAGAATACAGCAATACAAAACCCAGGCTAAAAGAAATACTGAAAGGGCTTCTCTAAACCAGAAAGAAAGGAAGGAAAGAAAGGGAGGAAAAAGAAAAGAAAAAAAAAGAAGAGGAAGAACTAGGATTGACGAAACCACAATCAGAGAGCAGTCACTCAAATAAGCCAGCATGCAGATTTAATCATGAACATGCTTCAAACAAAATAAAATTAAAAAGAAAAAAATTAAAAAGAGTCATCAAAATCATAAAATGTGGGCAAGGGATGTTAGGAAATAAATAGACCCTTTTTTGTTGTTTGTTTATTTCTCTTCTTAATGTTAATATAGTAATGAAGTGTTTGAACCTACAGGACCATCAGCTTAAAACACACAATTATGGAAAGGGGTTAGCATATTTAAAAAACAGGGCAACCACAAGCCAAAACCAAACATTGCATTCACAAAAAATGGAAAAAACACTTAAACAGATAATAAGCGGAAACCATCCAACCAAAAAAAAGAAAGGAAGCATGGAGAACCATAGAATCAACTGGAACACGAGGTTCAAAATGGCAATAAATAATCACCTATCAATTATCACCTTAAATGTCAATGGACTGAATGCCCCAATCAAAAGACACAGAGTGGCTGAGTGGATAAAAAGGCAAAAACCGCCAATATGCTGCCTACAGGAAACTCACCTTTGGACAAAGGACACATATAAGTGAAAGTGAAAGGGTGGGGAAAAATATTTCACGCCAATAGACATGACAGGAAAGCAGGAGTCGCAACGCTCATATCCGACAAAATAGACTTTAAAACAAAAGACCTAAAGAAAGTCAAAGAAGGACACTACTTAATGATTAAGGGATCCATCCAAGGAGAGGACGTTACTATCGTCAACATATACGCCCCAAATATAGGAGCACCCAGATAAATACAACAAATATTAACAGACATAAAGGGAGAAATTGATGGGAATACAAAAATAGTAGGAGACTTTAATACCGCACTCACACCAATGGACAGATCCTCCAGACAGAAAACCAATAAAGCAACAGAGATCCTAAAGGAAACAATAGAAAAGTTAGACTTCATTGATATCTTCAGGACACTACATCCAAAAAAAGCAGAATACATATTCTTCTCAAATGCTCGTGGAACATTCTCAAGAATCGACCACATATTGGGACACAAAGCTAACCTCAACAAATTTAGGAGCATAGAAATTATCTCAAGTATCTTCTCTGACCACAATGCCATGAAATTAGAAATCAACCATGGAAAAGAAATGAGAAAAACCCTACTACATGGAGCTGAAACAACATGCTACGAAAAAACCAATGGGTCAATGAGGAAATCAAGAAGGAAATTGAAAACTACCTTGAAACAAATGATAATGAAGACACAACGCCTCAAAATCTATGGGATGTTGCGAAAGCAGTGCTCAGAGGGAAATTCCTAGCGAAACAGGCCTTGCTCAAAAAGAAGAAAGATCCCAACCCTCTACCGAAGCGAATTAGAAAAAGAAGAACAAAAAAGACCTAAAGTCAGCAGAAGGAAGGAAATTATAAAGATCAAAGAGGAAATCAATAAAATAGAGACTCAAAAAACAGTGGAGAAAACTAATAAAACCAAGAGCTGGTTCTTTGAAAAGGCAAACAAAAGTGACAAACCAATGGCCAGACTCACTAGAAAGAGGAGAGAAAGAACCCAAGTAACCAAAATTATAAGTGAAAAAGGAGAAATCACAACGGATACAGCAGAAATACAAAAAACCATAAGAGAATACTATGAACAACTATACGGCAACAACTTTGACAATCTGGAAGAAATGGACAATTTTCTAGACTCTTACAGCCTGCCAAAACTGAACCAAGTAGAAACAGACCAACTGAACAGACCAATCACTAGAAATGAAATTGAAGAGGTCATAAAATCACTCCCTACAAGTAAAAGTCCAGGACCAGATGGCTTCACAGGCGAATTCTATCAAACATATAAGGAGGAACTGGTGCCCATCCTCCTTAAACTCTTCCAAAAGGTGGAAGAAGAAGGAATACTCCCAAAGACATTCTATGATGCCACCATCACCCTCATTCCAAAACCAGGCAGAGATACCACCAAAAAAGAAAACTATCGCCCAATATCATTGATGAATATAGATGCAAAAATTCTCAACAAAATCTTAGCCAACCAAATCCAACAACATATCAAAGAAATCATATACCATGTCCAGGTTGGGTTCATCCCAGGTTCACAAGGATGCTTCAACATGTGCACATTATTCAAGGTCATACACCACATTAACAAAAGAAAAGTCAAAAATCATATGATCATCTCAATAGACGCAGAAAAACATTTGACAAACTCCAAAATCCATTCATGATCAAGACCCTCGCTAAAGTGCGTATACAGGGAACATTCCTGAATATAATCAAAGCCATTTATGACCAACCCACAGCAAATATCATCCTCGATGGGGAAAAACTGAAAGCCTTCGCACTCCAATCTGCAACAAGACAGGGATGCCCACTCTCACCACTGCTCTTCAACATCGTTTTGGAAGGCCTAGCCACAGCAATTAGGCAAACAAAAGAAATAAAAGGCATCCATATAGGAAGAGAAGAGATACAACTGTCACTGTATGCAGATGACATGATACTATAGATAGAAAACCCGAAGGACTCAACCCCAAAACTACTCGACCTGATTAATAAGTTCAGCAAAGTAGCAGGATATAAGATTAACATTCAGAAGTCAGTCGCGTTTCTGTATACCAGCAATGAAATATTAGAAAAGGAAAACCAAAATACGACACCTTTTAAAATTGCACCTCACAAAATCAAATACCTCGGAATACACCTGACCAAGGAGGTAAAGGATTTGTATGCCAAGAACTATAAAACTTTAATCAAGGAAATCAAAGAAGACGTAAAGAAATGGAAAGATATTCCATGTTCCTGGATTGGGAAAAACAATATTGTAAAAATGGCCATGCTACCCAAAGGAAACTACAGATTCAATGCAATCCCTATCCAATGACCCAGGACATTTTTCACAGAACGAGAACAAACAATCCAAACATTTAGATGGAACCACAAATGACCCAGAATCGCCAAAGCAATCCTGAGAAACACAAACCAAGCAGGAGGCATAACTCGGCCAGACTTCAAGAAATACTACAAAGCCACAGTCATCCAAACAGGGTGGTACTGGTATAGAAAGAGACAGACAGACCAACGGAACAGAAGAGAGAACCCAGAAATAAACCCTGACACCTAGGGTCAATTCATCTTTGACAAGGGAGGCAAGAACATAGAATGGGAAGAAGAAAGTCTATTCAGCAAGCACTGCTGGGAAACCTGGACAGCTGCCTGCAAAGCAATGAAACGAGAACACACCCTCACACCATGCACAACAATAAACTCCAAATGGCTGAAAGACTTAAATATACGGCAGGACGCCATCAAACTCCTAGAAGAGAACATAGGCCAAACACTCTCTGACATCAACATCATGACTATTTTCTCAGGTCGGTCTCCGAAAGCAATCGAAATTAGAGCAAAAATAAACCCATGGGACCTCATCAAACTGAAAAGCTTTTGCACAGCAAAGGAAACCCAAAAGAAAACTAAAAGACAACTTTCAGAATGGGAGAAAATAGTTTCAAATGATGCAACCGACAAGGGCTTAATCTCTAGAATATATAAACAACATACACAACCCAACAGCAAAAAAGCCAATCAAGCAATGGAAAAATGTGCCAAAGACCTGAATAGACATTTCTCCAAAGAAGATATACAGATGGCCAACAAACACATGAAAAAATGCTCAACCTCGCTGATTATAAGAGAAATGCAAATCAAAACTCCCATGAGATACCACCTCACACCAGTCAGCATGGCCATCATTAATAAGCCCACAAATAACAAGTGCTGGAGGGGGTGTGGAGAAGAGGGAACCCTCCTGCACTGTTGGTGGGAATGTAAACTGGTATAGCCACTATGGAGAACAGTTTGGAGATACCTTAGAAACCTATACATAGAACTTCCATATGACCCCGCAATCCCACTCTTGGGCATCTATCCAGACAAAACTCGACTTAAAAGAGACACGTGCACTCGCATGTTTATTTCAGCAGTATTCACAATAGCCAGGACATGGAAACAACCCAAATGTCCATCGACAGAGGATTGGATTCGGAAGAAGTGGTATATATACACAATGGAATACTACTCAGCCATAAAAAAGAATGACATAGTGCCATTTGCAGCAACATGGATGGAACTAGATACTCTCATGCTGAGTGAAATGAGTCAGAAAGACAAAGACAAATACCATATGATATCATTTATACCTGGAACCTAATATCTAGCACAAATGAACATCTCCACAGAAAAGACAATCAAGGACATGGAGAATAGTCTTGTGGCTGCCCAGGGGGAGATGGAGGAAGTGGGAGGTATCAGGAGCTTGGTGTTATTGGATACAACTTGGAATGGATTTACAAGCAGGTCCTGCTGAGTAGCATTAGGAAGTATGTCTAGATACTCATATTGCAACAGAACAAAGGGTGGGGGAAAAATGTATACATGTAAGGATAACTTGATCCCCTTGATGTACCGTGGGGAGAAAATAAATAAGAAAAAAAAGAAAAAAATAAGCATGTCTGTTATATGTTACCAATTACTGCAGACATCATGCAGCAGGTATAAGCACCTAATTTCACCGAAGAACACTTTTAGTAATACTGTTGTGGTAACTGCCTCAAAAGTGCCTCTGGGGTGTTCCTGTGGTGGCTCAGTGGTTAATGAATCCAACTCGGAACAATTATGTTTCGGGTTCTGTTCTTGTCCTTGCTCAGTGGCTTAAGGATCCAGCAGTTCTGTGAGTGGTGGTGTAGGTTGCAGACATGGCTCGGATCCTGTGTTGCTGTGGCTGTGGTGTAGGCTGGAAGCAACAGCTTCAAGTGGACCTGGGAACCTCCATATGCCATGGAAACAGCACAAGAAATGGCAAAAAGGCAAAGAAAAAAAACTGCCTCTGGTTACCCATAGAAGGTCTTCATTTTATACAGTTAGAAGGGGTCTTGGATCCAAATCTCAGTTAGATATTGGTATTGAGGACAGCAGTCAGCAAGACCCTGTCTATACCAGGTTTCCAAACCTGAGAAAGAAGTTCTGGCCCCTTGAGCCTTTGGTTGGAAGCTCCTCTAGAAGCTATAGTGCCTGGGTACAGGAACAACTTTCTCATCCCCTTTTGAATTCACAATAGAGAAACAGTTATAATCATGATTAGGTTGTTTGTTTGTTTGAGTACTGTGACATGGATTAAGCAACAAACTTTGTGCTTCCTAATTCTAAGCCTTATTCTACTCAAAGAACATAAGACATAATTCTTCTTAGGTCCAGCTATAAATGGTTGCCCCATTCCTAAGATATGTAACTATTTGATTATGCTTTCTGTAATTCTACCCTTTCAAATGCCCAGAACCCTTAGTTTACCTCAATATCACATGCTATGTGCAAAGGTGAGCATGACTCCAAGATGGCAGACATCACATACAAGGTATATCAACTCCCTTCACAGAAGAACACTTTTAGTTAAAAGAGTGCTGGTGACTCACTTGGATATGCATCTGATTACTCTTGGAATATCTTATATGTATATGGGTGAAAGAGGTCTTGGCTCCCATCTGATTGAGGTTTTGGTGTGTGGACAGGAGCCAACAACCTGTGCCATCACTAGTGTTTCAAACATTGGAAAGAAGTTCAGACTACTTGAGCCTTGCATAGGCAGATCATTCTTGAAGACATACTGTCTGGGTGCAAGATTGTCTTTCTATTACCCTGTCTTATTCACAGTGAAAACACAAGTCTTAAAAAGGCCATAATTCTCCTGGAAGTACTCTGAAATGTCTTATACAACAAACTCCTTGCTTCCTAATTCAATCCTCTATTCCACACACTCAAAGAACATGAGGCCTAAGGGTGCTTTGATCTGCCTGAAAACATTTGCCACATTCCTAAGGGAATGAACATATTTGATTATGCATTCTCTAAACAGATCCTACATATGACCAGCACTCTTAGTTTAGCACAATATCACATGCCATAGACAAAAGAGAGCATGATTCCCCAGTGTAACTAATCATTCCAGACATCACACACCAGGTATAGCATGTCATTTCATGGAAGAAGACTTTTAGCAAAACTGTGATAGAAGAAACTCAACTGTGTTTCTTGTTACTCTTTATTTCTTATATGTATGTGGGTGAAATGTGTCTTCCATGTATACAGATAAAAGACAACTTGGCTCCCAATCTCAGTTAGGAATTGGTATTGAGGACACCATCCAGCAAGACTATGCCTGTACCATGATTCTAAACCTGAGAAAGAAGTTTTGCCCACTTGAGTCTCCAGTGGAAACACCTCTAGAGGACATATTGTCTGGTTTAAAGAGTACATTTCTCTTTTGTAATTCACATTGGAATAACAGTTCTTAACTAGGTTAGGACATTTATCATTTTGAGTACTGTGAAATGGCTTAAGCAACAAAATTTGTACTTCCTAATTCAAACCTGTATTCCACTCACTCATTGAACACAAGGAGTAGAGGTGCTTTCTTCTGACTAAAACCCTTTTCTCCTTCTTCTCAGAGAACTATCATGTTTGATTATGTTTTTTGTAATGTTCAACGTTCTAAGACCCAGTACACTGAACTTAGCTCAGTATTACCTGCCATGTACAAAAGTATGCTTTCATGCTAGATATTACCAATAGTTCAGATATTATGATACATGTATAGTAACTCCATTATCAGAGGAACACTTTTAGAAAAACTTCTGTGGGATCCTTCAAAATTGCCTGTGGTTTCTCTTGGAAATTATTCCTGGATTACGGGTGGAAAAATTCTAGGTTCCTTCTCACTTTTTTAAATCATTTATATATATATACATATATATAGTATTTCTACTGTACAGCATGGTGACCCGGTTACACATACATGCATACATTTTTTTCTCACATTATGTGTTCCATAATAAGTGACTAGAAAGAGTTCCCAGTGCTACACAGCAGGATCCCATTATTAATCCATCCTGAAGGCAATATTCTGCACCTATTTACCCCAAGCTTCCAGTCCCTCCCACTCCCTCCCCTTCCCCCTTGGCAAACACAAGCCTATTCTCCAAGTCCTTGATTTTCTTTTCTGTGGAAAGTTTCCTTTGTGCCGTATATTAGATTCCATACCATATGATGTCACATATCTGAAATCTTTCTCTAACTTTGACATAGGTACTATGCAGAGCAGAAAATGAGACTATGGCAGCACTAGGATTTTAAATTTTTAATTATTTATTTAAATTTTTTCTGTATATATAAATTTTCTTTCCATTATAACTGGTTTACAGTGTTCTGTTAATTTCCCACTGTACAGCATGGTGACCCAGTCACACATACATGTATACATTCTTTTTTGTCACATTATCATTCTCTATCATAAGTGACCAGACATAGTTCCCAGTGTTACACAGCAGGATCTCATTGGTAATCCATTCCAAAGGCAATATATGACACAGATGAACCTTTCCACAGAAAAGAAAATCATGGCTTGGAGCACTAGGATTTTAAATCTGAGAAACAAATCCCGTCCACATGAGCATTGAATTAGAAGTATCTTCCACAGAGGGATAGTCTGGATGAAATTGGGCCTTCACATAGCCTCACTTACTCATATAGCAAACATAGAGCTTTGTGTATCTAGGCTGTTCTTCTGCCTGGAGAACTGTGACAGATGTCTTAAAGTTTGGACTACATGCTTCCTAATTCAAACATCTTTTCTACTCACTGAAAGAACACTAGGACTACTGATGTTTTACTCTGGCTAGAAATGGTTTCCCACTTCCCTAAGAGAACTAATATATTTTAATATGCTCTCTGCAAAGATAAACTTGCAAACACTCAGCACTCTGAGCTTAGCTCAATATCACCAGCCATGTACAAAAGAAAGCTTGTCTGCAAGATGGTGCCAATTACTCAGGACATCACACCCTTTTACATTAGCTCTATTCACAGAAGAAAAAGGTTTTGTGGTTGGAGTTCCCATCATGGTGTGGCAGAAATGAATCTGACTACGGACCATGAGGTTGCAGGTTTGATCCTTGTGCTCACTCAGTGGGTTAAGGATCTGGCATTGCCATGGGCTGTGGTGTGGGATGCAGATACAGCTTCGATCTGATGTTGCTGTGGCTGTGGTGCATGCTGATGGCTATAACTCTGATTGCACCGCTGGCCTGGGAACCTCCATATGCTGTGGTTGCCGCCCTAAACCAAAAAAAAAAGTCTTTTGGTTACTCTTGGAATGTTCTGAATCTCAGTTAAATATAGGTATTGTGAAGAGCAGAAAGCAAGCAAGACTATGGCAGTACTAGGACTCCAAACCTGAGAAATAAATCCTGCCCCCCCCATGAATACTCTCAGATTGCAAAACCACAACTGCTTCACCTCTATGATCTGCTTAGCAACAGTTGGGTCAGACCATTGACCTTACAGCTTCAGAGAAAATGGAGCAAGAATAGGGATACCTTGGAGCAGAAAGAGGGAACTCCGGACCATGTGACCCCAGCCAGTTGCTGGGAAGGGTAACACTGAAGCAACTGCTGTAACAGTGCAGAAGGCTCAGGGGACTGTGGATGGCCCAGTGTGTGGGTAGAGAGCCCCAGGTTCCCTAGTGGACAGAAGGTGATTTGGAAACAGCATAGACTGGCAGGATTCTGCAAGGGAACCATGGAAGCAAATGCTGAGCCATGAATTGCATAGTGGGTAGAGAAAGCTGTTTCAGAAACAGCATGGAAGATCCTGGCTCCTGGGAGTCCACAAAGGGTCTCTGTGTGGGCCCAGATCTTAAATTTACCTAGGGGATGGACAAAGTTATCTCTGAAGCAGTGTGGAGGGGCAGGATTCTACAAAGGGCCTCCTGGGTGGGCACAGAGCATCAATCTCCCTAGGAGGTGGGTAAAATTACCTCAGAAACAGGGAGTCTGAAAGGGGCCTTCTGGGTGGGTATAGAGCCAAAATTTGCCTAGGGGACAGACGGGGATTTGGGAAACAGCACAGAATGTCCAGGATTCTGCTAGAAGGCTACTGTGGGCACAGAGCCATGGTTTGCCTTGGGAGCAGAAAAAGATATCCTGAAAGCAGTGCAAAGTATCCTGGAAATTTGCAAGGGGCCTTCTGGGTGGGTGGAGATCTGTAAAAAGCCCATTGAACAGGTAAAGCTATTTCAGAAACAGGGCATAATAGGGGTTCCAGAAGAAGAGAGAAAGGGCCAGAGAAAATAATTGAAGATATTATAGCTGAAAACTTCCCCAATATGGGAAAAGAAGCACTTACCCAAGTCAAGGTAGAACACGGTATCCTACACAGGTTAAACCCAAAGAGAAATAGAGTGAGACACATACTAATCAAACTAACAAAAAATAAATACAAAGAAAAAATATTAAAAGCCAAAAGGGAAAAGCAATAAATAACATACAAAAAATGTCCATAAGGATGACAGCTGATCGTTTAGCAGAGACTCTGAAAGCTACAAGGGAAATGAAATATATATTTAAGGTGATGAAGGGGAGGAATCTAGAAACAAGAATACTGGAGAGAGGACAAGATGGTGGAGGAGTAGGGGGACACGCTCGCCCTCTCCCAAAAACACACAAAAAAAAGCACATCTACAGAATAAATGACTCACACAGAACAGCAACCAATTGCTGGCAGAAAAACCTAAACTCCAATAATGGCAAGAAGTTCGTGACATTACGGGGCAGAACAGGAGAAAAGAGGAGAGTGAGAGAAGGTGAATCCCAGCGAGACGGGCGCTCCCGAAAGGGAACTGTGGAGGAGAAAGGGATCCAGTACCCTGGAAAATCACCTACACGGGGGGAAGATCAAACGAACCTGAGGAATCTCCAGATGCAGAGAAGAGTGTAGCAGTAAGTTGGAGTACGGAAAAGCCGATCAAGAACCGAACGGACCATATGAACTAAGGGCACAGTCACCAAAAATTGAGACGCCTGGGTGGGGGCTGAGCACCGAGACCTCGGCTCCAGAGGTTAGTCTCCGGGCTGGGGGGGGGGGGCACAGCGGAAAATGCTTGGGAGGTCTAGAAACCATTTGACGGGGCAGAGACTGCCTGGGAGACTAGAAAACAAAGGTGTTGCAGAGAAAGGGAGAAATACTCTAGGGGCGGGGAAGTGGAAAGCCACATCAGAGGGAACCTGGGAAAAGAGCCTGGTCTGCGCCCGTGCTGGGGAGGGGAGAAAAGAAGGGGTGGGTCCCCATAGAATACACCCCATGCCACAGCAAGCTTACAGGCCCGCTAGCTAGGTGAAAGCTGTGCTTCCCAGGGCATCCCCTCCCCCCACCCCCACCACCACCTATGCTCTCGCTGAACCTTGGGCTGCCTGCCATTCAGGAGGGCTGGCCTCAACAATTGCCTGAAGCCTACCACAGCAGGGGCTGTCCCTGCACAGGCCTGCTTGCCCTTTGGAGGGGCTACACTTCCGCAGAGCAGCACCAAACACCACCAGCCCCAGAGAAAAGGCCTTGCAGCCCAGAAAAGCTAGAACAAGCCTAGCCAGGCAGTGAATAGATCTACCTAATTCTCGGACGGTTTTTCTGAGTGGGGCTGCCCCGGGGAGGAGCCTCTTGGACTTGCAATGGCCCTGCTACCTGCCCAAGCCCCCAGGGGGGCCCTAGTGGATCAGCTGCATGGGACTGCCAGCTCCAGGCAGGACACCCTGCAGCACAGAAAAGCTGCAACAAGCATGGCCGAGTCAGGAAAAGATCTCACACGGTTTTTCTGAGTTAGGCTGCCCCGGGGAGGAGCCTCTTGGGTCTCCAATGGCCCTGCTACCCACCCATGCCCTCAGGGGATGCCCTAGTGGATCAGCTGCATGGGACTGCCAGCTCCAGACAGGACCCCCTGCAGCCCAGAAAAGATGCAACAAGCCTGGCCAAGCCAGGAAAAGATCTCAGACAGTGTTTCTGAGTCAGGCTGCCCTTGGGAGGAGCCTCTAGGGTTTCCAGTGGCCCTGCTACAGGCTCAAGCCCCCAGGGGGTGCCCCACTCCCACAGAAAAGCTGCTCAGCACCACCAGCCCACAGGAAGAGCCGCTGCAGCCCAGAAAAGCTGCAACAAGCTTGGAAAGACTGTGAAAACATCTTCCTATATTCTCAGGCTAGCCTGCTGAGTTGGGCTGCCCTAGGGAAGAGCTTCTTAGGTTCTCAGTGACCCAGATAGCTGCTCCAGCCCCCAGGGGGTGCTGCACTCCTGAGGAACAGCTGCCCAACACTGCCAGCCCCCTGCAAGAACCCCACAGGCTAAAAACACCAGAGAAAGCTCTGCATGACCAAGTGAAAGCTGCTACCATCGGGGTGTGGACTTCCCAGTCCTGTCTGCCCTCAGGAAGCCCTCCTTTGCTTCAAAGACACACTGTTAGCCCCATCAACACTCCAGAAAAGCCACACTGCCTCAAAAAAGATTGACCAACAACGCCAGCCCTCAGGAAATATTCCACAGCATTGACAAGGCAAACACTGCCCGATCACGGAGAGTACAACTTCCTCAGGAGAAAGAAACCAACAAGCAAGATGAAGAAGCTGAGAAACCACCCCCAGTCAAACCAACAGGAGACCTCACCTAAAACAGTCAACAATGAAACAGATCTCTGCAGTCTGACAGACCTGGAGTTCAAAGGAGAAATAGCAAAAATACTGAAGGAATTAAGAGAAGATATGGACAGTAATGTAGATACCCTCAGAAAGGAACTAGAAAATATAAGGAGGAGCCAAGAAAAACTAGAACATTCATTGGCAGAGATGCAAACTGAACTAAGGGCAGTAAAAACCAGAATGAATAATACAGAAGAATGAATCAGTGATATGGAAGATAGAATAATGGAAATCACGCAATCCGGTCAACAGACAGAAAACCGAATCAAAAAATTGGAAAGCCATATAAGAGACCTATGGGATAATATAAAGCAGGCCAATCTACGCATAATCAGAATTCCAGAAGGAGTAGAACAAGAAAAGGGGATGGAAAATATATTTGAAGAAATTATCGCTGGAAACTTCCCAAATCTAAAGGATACTGGGTTCAAGATACAAGAAGCACAGAGGGCCCCAAACAAACTGAACCCAAACAGACCCACAGCAGGACACATGATAATAAAATTGGCAAAAGTAGGTGATAAAGAGAGGATCCTAAAGGCAGCAAGAGAAAAACAGAATGTTACCTACAAGGGAACCCCCATAAGCTTATCAACTGATTTATCTACAGAAACACTACAGGCCAGGAGGGAATGGCAAGAGATATTTAAAGTGCTAAAAGGAAAAAATATGCAACCTAGAGTACTCTACCCAGCAAGAATATCATTTAAAATAGAAGGGGAAATAAAAATTTTTTCCAACAAACAAAAGCTAAAAGAATACAGCAACACAAAACCCAGGTTAAAGGAAATATTGAAAGGGCTTCTCTAAACCAAAAAGAAAGGAAAGAAAGGGAAGAAAAAAGAAAAGCAAAAAAAAAAGAAGAGGAAGAACTAGGACTGAGGAAACCACAATCAGAGAGCAGTCACTCAAATAAGCCAGCATAGAGATCTAATCATGAACATGCTTCAAGCAAAATAAAATTAAAAAGAAAAAAATAAAACAGAATCATCAAAATCATAAAATGTGGACAAGGGATGTTAGGAAATAAATAGACCCTTTTTGTTGGTTTGTATGATTCTCTTCTTAATTTTAATCCAGTAATGAAGTGTTTGCACTTACAGGACCATCAGGCTAAAACACATAATTATGGCAAGGGGTTAGCATACTTAAAAAACAGGGCAACCACAAGCCAAAACCAAACATTGCATTCGCAAAAAATGGAAAAAAAACAATACACTCAAGCAGATAATAACAGGAGACCATCCACCCAAAAAAAAAAAATAAGAAAGAACAATAAAGGAAGCATGGAGAACCATAGAATCAAATGGAACACGAGGTTCAAATGGCAATAAATAATAATCTATCACTTATCACCTTAAATGTCAATGGACTGAATGCCCCAATCAAAACACACAGAGTGGCTGAGTGGATAAAAAGGCAAAAACCGCCAATATGCTGCCTACAAGAAGCTCACCTTAGGACAAAAGATACATATAGATTGAAAGAGAAAGGGTGGGGAAAAATATTTCACGCCAATAGACATGACAGGAAAGCAGGAGTTGCAATGCTCACATCCGACAAAATAGACTTTAAAACAAAAGACCTAAAGAAAGACAAAGAAGGACACTACTTAATGATTAAGGGATCCATCCAAGGAGAGGACGTTACTATCGTCAACATATATGCCACAAATACAGGAGCACCCAGATTCATGCAACAAATATTAACAGACCTAAAGGGAGAAATTGATGGGAATACAATCATAGTAGGAGACCTTAATACCCCCCTCACATCAATGGACAGATCCTCTAGACAGAAAACCAATAAAGCAACAGAGATCCTAAAGGAAACAATAGAAAAGTTAGACTTCATTGATATCTTCAGGACACTACAACCAAAAAAAGCAGAATACATATTCTTCTCAAATGCTCGTGGAACATTCTCAAGAATCGACCACATATTGGGACACAAAGTGAATCTCAATAAATTTAGGAGCATAGAAATTATCTCAAGTATCTTCTCTGACCACAATGCCATGAAATTAGAAATCAACCATGGGAAAAGAAATGAGAAAAACCCTACTACATGGAGCTGAAACAACATGCTACGAAAAAACCAATGGGTCAATGAGGAAATCAAGAAGGAAATTGAAAACTACCTTGAAACAAATGATAATGAAGACACAACGCCTCAAAATCTATGGGATGTTGCGAAAGCAGTGCTCAGAGGGAAATTCCTAGCGAAACAGGCCTTGCTCAAAAAAGAAGAAAGATCCCAACCCTCTACCGAAGCGAATTAGAAAAAGAAGAACAAAAAAGACCTAAAGTCAGCAGAAGGAAGGAAATTATAAAGATCAAAGAGGAAATCAATAAAATAGAGATTCGAAAAACAGTGGAGAAAACTAATAAAACTAAGAGCTGGTTCTTTGAAAAGGTAAACAAAAGTGACAAACCCCTGGCCAGACTCACTAGAAAGAGGAGAGAAAGAACCCAAGTAACCAAAATTATAAGTGAAAAAGGAGAAATCACAACGGATACAGCAGAAATACAAAAAACCATAAGAGAATACTATGAACAACTATACGGCAACAACTTTGACAATCTGGAAGAAATGGACAATTTTCTAGACTCTTACAGCCTGCCAAAACTGAATCAAGAAGAAACAGACCAACTGAACAGACCGATCACTAGAAATGAAATTGAAGAGGTCATAAAATCACTCCCTACAAGTAAAAGTCCAGGACCAGATGGCTTCACAGGCGAATTCTATCAAACATATAAGGAGGAACTGGTGCCCATCCTCCTTAAACTCTTCCAAAAGGTGGAAGAAGAAGGAATACTCCCAAAGACATTCTATGATGCCACCATCACCCTCATTCCAAAACCAGGCAGAGATACCACCAAAAAAGAAAACTATCGCCCAATATCATTGATGAATATAGATGCAAAAATTCTCAACAAAATCTTAGCCAACCAAATCCAACAACATATCAAAGAAATCATATACCATGTCCAGGTTGGGTTCATCCCAAGTTCACAAGGATGCTTCAACATGTGCACATTATTCAAGGTCATACACCACATTAACAAAAGAAAAGTCAAAAATCATATGATCATCTCAATAGACGCAGAAAAACATTTGACAAACTCCAACATCCATTCATGATCAAGACCCTCGCTAAAGTGCGTATACAGGGAACATTCCTGAATATAATCAAAGCCATTTATGAGAAACCCACAGCAAATATCATCCTCGATGGGGAAAAACTGAAAGCCTTCTCACTCCAATCTGCAACAAGACAGGGATGCCCACTCTCACCACTGCTCTTCAACATCGTTTTGGAAGGCCTAGCCACAGCAATTAGGCAAACAAAAGAAATAAAAGGCATCCATATAGGAAGAGAAGAGATACAACTGTCACTGTATGCAGATGACATGATACTATACATAGAAAACCCGAAGGACTCAACCCCAAAACTACTCGACCTGATTAATAAGTTCAGCAAAGTAGCAGGATATAAGATTAACATTCAGAAGTCAGTCGCGTTTCTGTATACCAGCAATGAAATATTAGAAAAGGAAAACCAAAATACGACACCTTTTAAAATTGCACCTCACAAAATCAAATACCTCGGAATACACCTGACCAAGGAGGTAAAGGATTTGTATGCCAAGAACTATAAAACTTTAATCAAGGAAATCAAAGAAGACGTAAAGAAATGGAAAGATATTCCATGTTCCTGGATTGGGAAAAACAATATTGTAAAAATGGCCATGCTACCCAAAGCAAACTACAGATTCAATGCAATCCCTATCCAATGACCCAGGACATTTTTCACAGAACTAGAACAAACAATCCAAACATTTAGATGGAACCACAAATGACCCAGAATCGCCAAAGCAATCCTGAGAAACAAAAACCAAGCAGGAGGCATAACTCGGCCAGACTTCAAGAAATACTACAAAGCCACAGTCATCCAAACAGGGTGGTACTGGTATAGAAAGAGACAGACAGACCAACGGAACAGAAGAGAGAACCCAGAAATAAACCCTGACACCTAGGGTCAATTCATCTTTGACAAGGGAGGCAAGAACATAGAATGGGAAGAAGAAAGTCTATTCAGCAAGCACTGCTGGGAAACCTGGACAGCTGCCTGCAAAGCAATGAAACTAGGACACACCCTCACACCATGCACAACAATAAACTCCAAATGGCTGAAAGACTTAAATATACGGCAGGACGCCATCAAACTCCTAGAAGAGAACATAGGCCAAACACCCTCTGACATCAACATCACGAATATTTTCTCAGGTCGGTCTCCCAAAGCAATCGAAATTAGAGCAAAAATAAACCCATGGGACCTCATCAAACTGAAAAGCTTTTGCACAGCAAAGGAAACCCAAAAGAAAACTAAAAGACAACTTTCAGAATGGGAGAAAATAGTTTCAAATGATGCAACCGACAAGGGCTTAATCTCTACAATATATAAACAACTTATACATCTCAACAGCAAAAAAGCCAATCAAGCAATGGGAAAATGGGCAAAAGACCTGAATAGACATTTCTCCAAAGAAGATATACAGTTGGCCAACTAACACAGGAAGAAAAGGGTCAACCTCGCTGATTATAAGAGAAATGCAAATCAAAACTCCCATGAGATACCACCTCACACCAGTCAGAATGGCCATCATTAATAAATCCACAAATCACAAGTGCTGGAGGGGGTTTGGAGAAAAGGGAACCCTCCTACACTGTTAGTGGGAATGTATACTGGTATAGCCACTATGGAGAACAGTTTGGAGATACCTTAGTAATCTATATATAGAACTTCCATATGACACCACAATCCCACTCTTGGGCATCTATCTGGACAAAACTCGACTTAAAAGAGACACGTGCACTCGCATGTTCATTGCAGCAGTATTCACAATAGCCAGGACATGGAAACAACCCAAATGTCCATCGACAGAGGATTGGATTCGGAAGAAGTGGTATATATACACAATGGAATACTACTCAGCCATAAAAAAGAATGACATAGTGCCATTTGCAGCAACATGGATGGAACTAGAGACTCTCATGCTGAGTGAAATGAGTCAGAAAGACAAAGATAAATACCATATGATATCACTTATAACTGGAATCTAATATCCAGCACAAATGAACATCTCCTCAGAAAAGAAAATCATGGACTTGGAGAAGAGACTTGTGGCTGCCTGATGGGAGGGGGAGGGAGTGGGAGGGATCGGGAGCTTGGGCTTTTCAGACACAACTTAGAATAGATTTCCAAGGAGATCCTGCTGAATAGCATTGAGAACTTTGTCTAGATACTCATGTTGCAACAGAAGAAAGGGTGGGGGAAAAATGTAATTGTAATGTATACATGTAAGGATAACCTGACCCCCTAGCTGTACAGTGGGAAAATTAAAAAAAAGAAAAAAAAACAAGAGTAGTATTCCAGCAAAGCCCTCATTCAGATTCAATGGAGATTTCCAAAGCTGAAAAAGAAAGGAAAAATCTAAAAGAATTCAGCACCTCCAAACTAGCTCTACAACTACTAAAGGAATTTTTCTGAGTAGAGAAGAAGAAGCCAAAATTATTAATGAAATTTCAAAAGAGAAAACTCATTTGTAAAGACAAAATAATATAAAGATAGGAAATCACCAAATGACAAATATGCAGGCATGAGAAGGGAAGAAGCCAAATCCAGAACATTGAAAATGTTTTCAGGAGCTCCCGTTGTGGTGTGGTGGTTAATAAATCTGACTAGGGACCATGAGTTTGCAGGTTCAGGCTCTGGCCTTGCTCATTGGGTTAAGGATCCGGAGTTGCCATGATCTGTGGTGTAGGCAGCAGATGTGGCTCAGATCCCATGTTGCTGTGGCTGTGGTGTAGGCCAGTGGCTACAGCTCCAATTAGATCCCTTGCCTGAGAACCTCCATATGCCAAGGAAGCCGCCCTAGAAAAGACAAAAAAAAGCTTTAAAAGATGAGAGAACCAGAACATAAAACAATTCTGTACATAGATATATGATCATATCCAAATCTAATGGCAACAACACAACAAAACCTATAATAGAGACATGCATAAAAAAGAAAAATAAAATCCTAACACAACACTAAAGATAGTAAATCAAGAGAAGGCAACAAAAGAAGGGAAGGAAAACAAAAGACCTAAAATAACAATTCAAAGCAATTAACAAAATGACAAGAAATACATACTTATCCATTATTACATTGAATGTAAATGGACTAAGTGCTCCAACCAAAAGACACAGACTGGCTAAGTGGCTACAAAAACAAGATATATATATATACACACACACATATATATTCCTTATAAGAGACACACTTCAGACCCAAGGACACCTACAGACTGAAAGTGAGGGGATGGAAGAAGATATTATGTGCTAATGTAAATCGAAGGAAAACAGGAGTAGCAATATTGTTATCAGACAAAATAGATTTTAAAATAAAATCACAAGAGACAAAGAAGGACACTACACAATGATCAAAGGATCAATCCAAGAAGATATAACAATTGAATTGTAAATATATATGAACCTAACAACTTCTGACAGCCATGAAAGGAGAAATCAACAGCAACACATTAATAGTGGGGGATTTTAATACCCCATGTATATCAAGAAACAGATCATCCAGACAGTTAACAAACAAGGAAACTCAGGCCTTAAATGACACCCTAGCCCAAATAGTTTTAACTGATATTTGTGGAATATTCCATCCCAAAGCAGCAGATTATACATTCTTCTCAAGTGCACATAGAACATTCTCCTGAATAGATCACATCTTGGGCACAGGTCAAGCCTTGGTAAACTTTAAAAATTTGAAATTATCCTATGCATTTTCTCTGACCATAATGCTCTGAGAATAGAAATCAATTGCAAGAAAAACAATCAAAAAACAAAAACCATAAGACACAAACTCCAGGAAGCTAAAAATATGCTACTGAACAACAAATGGATTATTGAAGAAATCAAAGTAGAAATGAATAGATTCTTAGAGACAAATTATAATGAAGATACAATAACCCACAACCTATGGGACACAGCAAAACACCACTGAGGAGGAGTTTATAACAATAAAGTCTTATATCAGGAAGAAAGGAAAGTTCAAATATATAACATAATATTATACCTAAAACAACTAGAGAAGTAATAACAGCCAAAGCCCCAAATTAGAAGAAAAAAAAAACATAAAAATCAGAGCAGAAATAAATGAAATAGAGACAAAGAAAACAATAGAGACTATCAAAGAAACTAAAAGGCGGTTCTTTGAAAAGATAAAAAAAGATAAACAATTAGCCATATTGCCATCAAGAATATTGGCCATTTTCTTGATGACCAGAAAATAAAGGGAGAGGGCTAAAATCAATAAAATTTGAAATGAAAAGGGAGAAATTACAACTGACTCCACAGAAATACAAGGGACCATAAGGGACTACTATAAGCAATGATATGCCAATAAAATGGACAACCTAGAAGAAATGCATGGATTCTTACAAAGCTAAAATCTACCAAGACTGAACCAGGAAGAAATTGAAAATATGAACTGACCAACCACAAATACAGAAATTGAAAATGGAATTTAAAACCTTCCAAAAAACAAAAGTCCAGGACCTGATGGCTACACAGGTAAATTCTTTCAAAGATTCAGATAAGAGCTAAAACCTATTCTTATGAAAATCTTTAAAAAATAGTGGAGGAAGAAATACTCCCAAGCTCATTCTATGATGCCACCATCACCTTGATACCAAAACCATACCTACAAAAAAAGAAAATTACATGCCAATATCACTGATGAACATAGATGCAAATGTCCTCAACATCATACTAGTAAACCAAGTCCAAATATATATTAAAAGGATCATACACCATGATCAAGTGGGATTTATCTGAAGGATGCAAGGATTCTTCAATATCCACAAATCTACCAGTGTGACAAACCACATCAACGAACTGAAAAATAAAAACCATATGATCTTCTTAATAGAGGCAGAAAAAGCTTTTGACAAAATTCAACACCAGATTCTGATAAAAACTCTGGAGAGTGGGGATAGAGGGAACCTACCTCAACATAATGAAAACCATATATGAAAAACCCACAGCTAACCTCATTATCAATGGTGAAAGATTGAAAACATTTATGTTAATATCAAGGATGTCCACTTTCACCACTCTTTGTTAGCATAGTTTTGTCCATGGAAATCAGAGAAAAAAAAAAGAAATACGAATTGCATAAGAAGAAGTAAAACTATCAGTGTTTGAAGGTGACATTATACTATACTTAGAAAATCCTAAAGACAGCACCAGAAAACTATTAGACCCATCAATGTATTTGGTAAAATCACAGTATACAAAATTAATGCACAGAAATCAATTGCATTTCTAAATACTAAGAATTAAAGTTTGAAAAGAGAAATTAGAGTAACTGTACATTTGCTATTGCATTAAAAAATAAACATACCTAAAGACACAAAAGATCTATACTCTGAAATCTTTGAGATGCTGATGAATTAAATCAAATAAGACAAATATGTGGAAAAATATACTGTGATCTTGTCTTGCCAAAATGACTATATTACCTAAGGCAATCTATAGTTTTGATATAATCCCTATCAAATTACCAATAACATTATTTACAGAACTAGAACAGAATATTTTAAATTTTTTATGAAAATGCAAAAGACCCTGAATAGCCAAAGCAACATTGAAAAGAATAAACAGAACTAGAGGAATTGGCCTCCCTGACTTCAGATTCTACTACAAATCTACAGTCATCAAAACAATATGGTACTGGCACAAAAACAGAAATATAGATCAATGAAACAGGATAGAAAGCCCGGAAATAAACTCACCTATGGTCAACTAATTTATGACAAAGGAGGAAAGAACATACAGTGGAAGAAAGATGGTCTCTTCATAAATGGTGCTGGGAAAACTGGAAAGCTACATGTAAAAGGATGAAAGTAGAACACTTTCTAACACCATGTAAAAAAATAAACTTAATATGGATTAAAGACCTAAATATAAGGCCGGATACCTTAATGCTATGGGGGGAAAACTTAGGCAGAATGTTCTTCGACATAAATTACAACAACATCTTGCTTGATTCACCTCCTAGAATAGACAACAGAGACACGAAGAAATCAATGGGACCTAATTAAACTCAAAAGTTTCTGGACAGCAAAGGAAACCATTAAAGAAACAAAAAGACAACCCACAAAATGGGAGGAACTTTTTGCAAATGACCTGGCCAAAAAAAGGTTTAATCTCCAAAATATAGAAACAATTAAACAAAATATACCACTAAACAACAATTTTAAAAAAACAAAAAATGGGCAGAAGGCCTAAATATATCTTCCAAAGAAGACATACAATTGGCCAGCAGGCACAGGAAAAAATGTTCAACATCACTAATTATTAGAGAAATGAAAATAAAAATTGGAATGAAGTACCACCTCACACCAGTTAGAGTGGCCATCATTAACAAGTCAACAAACAATAAATGCTGGAGAGAAGGTGGAGAAATGGGTACCATCCTTCACTGTTGGAGAGAATGTAAATTGGTACAACCACAATGGAAAACTGTATGGAGATACCTCAGAGAACTAAATATAGAACTACCATATGATCCAGAAATATCACTCCTGGGCATATATCTGGACAAAACTTTCCTTGAAAAATATACATGCATTTGTATGTTCATTGAAGCATTATTCACAATCGCCAAGACATGGAAACAAACTAAATGCCTATATATATATATGGGTCACTTTGCTGTATAGCAGAAATTGGCAGTATATTGTAAACAAACTATAATAAAAAGTAAAAAAATAAAAACAATAAAGAGGCAAGGTTGGTGGAAAAAATAAAATGATTTAACCTACCCAGTTGTTTTATAAGGTGTCAGACAGTGTTCTACTTTCATTCTTTTACATATAGCTTTCCAGCTTTCCTGGACACCTACCCCATGTCTTTGCATGCATTCCTTACCAGCTACAGAAATAATTTTTTCCACAATATTATTCAACCTTAAGGCATCTATGGGGTTGAACTGGATTCAGTGATGTAGACAATGGATTTTCCAAGACACCCTTGACACTGCTGAAGACTTCCATTTGGGACATGGGAAGACAGCCAGTCACATTCCATTTCCTGGTAAAGGCTTTGGTCGCCATTACATGTAGAGAGATTGGGATGAGCTACCCCAGAGAAGCTGTATGCTCTTTGACTCCTCACTGTAGTGTTTTTGCTCAGAATATCTTGCATAAAATGACACGGAGCCCCCAAACATATATAAGGGTATATATGAATGTGTTCCAGAATTAGCCTTTTTGGAAGTAAGTTTTTGTCTTTTCCAAGTTCTACATAAAAGTCAAGATCTTCTCATATATTTATACAGTTATTTATTACTGAGGAACTTGGAAAACAATGGATGAACACACTTCTACCAATGAAAGAAAAACTGATCACCTGAGCCCTGTCTGTGGGGGCTTCTATTGGGAAAATAACTTGTAGAACCAGATTGGGAAGATTTTCTGAACCATGGGAAGAGGCTGACTTGAACCAAAGGAAACTCTAGACATCTTCCTGAGGGTAGTCATACAGGCTTATTTCAGCACTTGTCTCATAGAGAATTAGACATCACCAACTGGACAGGAATAATACGCACTGGGCTTTTTTTGCACAAGTTAGATCCAGAGAGTCCTGGATATTCTGAACTGGAGGTCCCAAACCCCAGGGAAACTGAAGGCAGATTTGGCACTGAGGAAAAGCTTCACTTGGCAAAAAGAGTGCCTAGCACTCTGCCTGACCTGACACAATATTTGGGAGACTCCCTGGACTCTGGGAAGAGCCTGTCTTGACCAAATTAAACTCTAGGCCTTCGCCTGAGGGTAGTGATCCAGGCTTCTTTCAGCACTTGTCAAATAGAATGCATATACCATAACTGGAGAAGAATAATAGGTACTAGGCTTTTTGGGGGCAGAGTTTGGATCCAGAGAGTCCTGATATTATGATTTGGAGGCCTCCACCCCCAGGAAGTGAAGGAAGCTTTGCCACTGAGTGAATGCTTTACTTTGCAACCGAGTAACTCTTTGCTTGGAACTGTGACTGACACGCAGGCTTCACCCTGTAATAAGTTATCTGTTATTTTCTCACTCTGTATAAGAGTTGTGTTGTCTAGTCTTTTATTTTCAGTGAATAAAAGGGATTTTTTTACCCATTTGGTCAGGACTGGTTGAATTGGAAACAAGATTTGGAGGAGTCATTTTCCTGAGGCTCCATGAAATATGTGAAAATTCTAAAGTGGCCACAGGGACAACATTGTCTTTTCAGGGTCAAGGGAAAGTCTGGATGCCACATTTATGGCTTTAATTACTTGAGACAGGCTGCTCGAGGCTCATGAGAGGCACAAGTTTGTGTCAGGCCAATTAAGATTTGACTAAGGGAGCCAGACCTGCATTGACAAGGAGACCAACCATACCAGTGTTTCCAAGGCCCGTTTGTGACTGAGAATGGCCTCCCATTGGAAAAATGTAGTGATGTGACCTTTCCAAAGTTCTCCACAGAAGACATTTGCTAGCCAAAATTAACTTAGGTATCTCTTACCAAGGAACTGGGAGATAGTCCACTGCCAATATTCTTCCACAGGGAAAGGAAGGTACACTTAATATGAATGACTCCTGTCCTGACTTGGGTAACACAAGGGTCATATGCTTCCTTCTACAATGCTGGAATAAGTGAAGGAAAAGCCTGTTTCCAAAAAATAATATGATCAATTTCTGGGGAGAGGAAAAATCTTCTCCACAGACATCATAGCAGTTAAGAAAAAGGTTGCTGACAAAATGTTGGGACTTGGGTTTTTTCAGTGGCTATTTTTACTTTGGGACTCAGGCTTTCAGAGACTAGCAGACCTCAGACAGACAGGTTCTGAGGAAAACTTGATTGTTGAATACTTTGGTTTCCCTGTACTGAAGTATGCACTTTCTGAAAGTACATGTTTTAAGTACATATTTTACAAAAGGATTTGATACACCCAGTGTCTTTGCATGAATTTTTGACTAGCTACAGAATGAAAATTCTTTCACAATGTCATTCATTCTTGATACCTGCATAGGGTGAACTGGATTCCATAGGTGTAGTCAAAGAATTTACTAAGGCTGCCTTTGATCTCAAGAGAGACAGCAGTGAGTGAAGGCCTTGGGCAAGATCTTTTTTTTAATTAATTAATTTATTTAATAATGATTTTTATTTTATTCCATTATAGCTCATTTACAGTGCTCTGTCAATTTTATACTGTACAGCGTGGTGACCCAGTTACACATGCATGTATACATTCTTTTTTGTCACATTATCATGCTCCATCATAAGTGACCCAACATAGTTCCCAGTGCTACACAGCAGGATCTCATGGGTAATCCATTCCAAAGGCAATAGTCTGCATCTGTTAACACCAAGTTCCCCCTCCCCCTTGGCAACCATAAATCTATTCCCCAAGTCCATGATTTTCTTTTCTGTGGAAAGGTTCCTTTGTGCCGTATATTAGATTCCAGATATGAGTTACCATATGGTATTTGTCTTTCTCTTTCTGACTCACCTCACTTAGTATGAGAGTGACTAGTTCCATACACATTGCCACAAAAGGCAATATTTTGTTCTTTTTTATGGCTGAGTAGTATTCCATTATATATATATATATATATATATCACTTCTTCTTAATCCATTCATCTTTCAATGGACATTTGGGTTGTATCCATATCTTGGCTATTGTGAATACTGCTGCAATGAACATCAGGGTGCATGTTTTTTTAAGGAAAGTTTTGTCCAGTATATGCCCAAGAGTGGGATTGCTGGGTCATTTGGTAGTTCTGTTTATAGTTTTCTGAGGTAGCTTCATAATGTTTTCCATAGTGTTTGTACCAATTTACATTCCCACCAACAGTACAGGAGGTTTGCTTTTCTCAAAATCCCCTCCAGCCATTCTGACTGGTGTGAGGTGGTACCTCATAGGAGTTTTGATTTGCATTTCTCTAATAATCAGGGATGTTGAGCATTTTTTAATGTGCTTGTTTGCCATCTCTATATCTTCTTTGGAGAAATGTCTATTCAGGTCTTTTGCCCATTTTTCCATTGGGTTGTTGGCTTTTTTACTGTTCGGTTATATAAGTTGCCTGTATATTCTAGAGATTAAGCCCTTGTCCATTGCATCATCTGAAAATATTTTCTCCCATTCTGTAGGTTGTCTTTTTGTTTTCATTTTGGTTTCCTTTGCTGTGCAAAAGCTTTTCAGTTTGATGAGGTCCCATGGGTTTATTTTTGCTCTAATTTCTATTGCTTTGGGAGACTGACCTGAGAAAATATTCATGATGTTGACGTCAGAGAGTGTTTTACCTATGTTCTCTTCTAGGAGTTTGATGGCGTCCTGTCGTATATTTAAGTCTTTCAGCCATTTGGAGTTTATTGTTGTGCATGGTGTGAGGGTGTGTTCTCATTTCATTGCTTTGCATGCAGCTGTCCAGGTTTCCCAGCAGTGCTTGCTGAATAGACTTTCTTCTTCCCATTTTATGTTCTTCCCTCCCTTGTCAAAGATTAATTGACCATAGGTGTCAGGGTGTATTTCCGGGTTCTCTATTCTGTTCCATTGGTCTGTCTGTCTGTTTTGATACCAGTACCACCCTGTTTTGATGACTGTGGCTTTTTAATATTGCTTGAAGTCTGGGAGAGTTATGCCTCCTGCTTGGTTTGTGTTTCTCAGGATTGCTTTGGCGATTCTGGGTCATTTGTGGTTCCATCTAAATGTTTGGATTGTTTGTTCTCGTTCTGTGAAAAATGTCCTGGGTCATTGGATAGGGATTGCATTGAATCTGTAGATTGCTTTGGGTAGGATGGCCATTTTTACAATATTGATTTTTCCAACCTAGGAGCATGGAATATCTTTCCATTTCACTGCATTTTCGTTACTTTTCTCAATTAAGACTGTATAGCTCTCAACATATAAGTCTTTTACCTCTTTCTTCAGGTGTATTTCCAGGTATTTGCTTTTGGGGGGCAATTTTAAAAGGTATTGTATTTTCCTAGTCTTTTTTCTAATGTTTCATTGCTGGTATACAGAAATGCCAATGACTTCTGAATGTTCATCTTACATCCTGCTACTTTGCTGAGTTTGTTGATCAGTTCAAGTAGTTTTTGGGTTGAGTCCTTTGATATAGTCCTTCTATATATCATATCATGCCATCTGCATACAGTGACTGTTTTACCTCTTCTCTTCCTATTTGGATGCCTTTTATTTATTTTCTTGGTCTTATTGCTGTGGCTAAGACTTCCAATACTAAGTTGAATAACAATGGATAGAGTGGGCATCCTGGTCTGGTTCCAGATTTTAGTGGGAAGGCTTTTAACTTTTCTCTATTGATTATTATATTTGCTGTGGGTTTGTTGTAAATGGCTTTTATTATGTTGAATGAATACTCTATACCCACTTTGGTAAGAGATTTATATCATGAATGGATGTTGGACTTTGTCAAATACTTTTTCTGCATATAGTGAGATGATTATGTGGTTTTTTGAATTTTCTTTTGCTAATATGGTGTAAGACATCGATTGATTTGCATATGATGAATCATCCCTGTGAAACTGGGGTGCAACACACTTGGTCATCGTGTATGATATTTTTTTAATATGTTGTTGGATTTGGTTGGATAATACTTTTTGAGAATTTTTGCATCTATACTGGTGAAATATATTGGCCTATAGTTTTCTTTTTTGGTGGTGTTTTTGGTTTTGGTATTGGGGTGATGGTGGCATCATAGGATATCTTTGGGAGTGTTTCTACTTCTTGAACCTTTTGAAAAAATTTAAGCAGGATGGGCACAAGATCCTCTTTATATGTTTGGTAGAATTCACCTGTGAATCCATCTGGTCCTGGACTTTTTTTTTGTAGGGAGTGTTTTTATGACATAATCCATTTCATTTCTACTGATTCGTCTCTTCACTTGATCTATTTCTTCTTGATTCAGTTTTGACAGGCTGTAAGTCTGTAGAAAATTGTGTATTTCTTCTAGGTGGTCAAATTTGTTAGCATACAATTTATCATTGTATTCTCTCACAGTTTTTTGTGTTTCTGTAGTACACATTGTGATTTCTCCTTTTTCATTTCCGATTTTGTTTATTTGGGTTTTTTCTCTCTCCCTCTTGATGAGTCCGGCCATAGGCTTGTCAATTTGCGTTAGCTTTTCAACGAATCAGCTCTTGGTTTGATTGAATTGTTTGTTTGTTTGTTTGTTTTTGATCTATTGTTTCTTGAATTTCTATTTTATTGATTTTCTCTCTGATTTTTATGATTTCCTCCCTTCTGCTAACTTTAGGTTCTGTTTGTTCTTTTTCTAATAAATTTAGGTGTGGGTTAAGTTGTTGATTTGAGATTTTTCTTCTTTTTCAAGGAAGGCCTGCTTTCCCCTCTGAGCACTTCTTTTGCAGCATCCCATAGATTTTGAGTGGTTGTGTCTTCATTATCATTTGTCTCGAGGTATATTTTAATTTCCTACTTGATTGCCTCATTGACCCATTGGTTTTTTTAGTAGCATGTTGTTTAGTCTCCACACAGTTTTTTTTTTCATTTCTTTCCCTGAGGTTTATTTCTAGTTTCATGACATTGTGGTCAGAAAAGGTACTTGAAATAATTTCTATACTCTTAAATTTGTTGAGGTTAGCTTTGTGCCCCAATATGTGGTCAATCCTCGAGAATAATATTTTAAATTTAAAAATAATTTAAAAAAGAATCTATATTTTCTTACTTTCTTTCTCCACATTCTATGATTTGAAGTCTTTTTGTTTATAACATCTTCATGTTTATGTCTGTATACTGGCTTATTTAAGTGATTGCTTTTCAATTGTGGTTTCCTCAATCCTATTTCTTCTTACTCCTTTTTTTGCAGAATATTCCATGTGCAGTTGAGAAGAATGTAAATTCTGATCTTTTTGGATGTAATGTCTTGAAAATGTCAATGAAGTCTAACTTTTCTATTGTTTTCTTTATGATCTCTGTTGCCTTATTGATTTTTCTGTCTAGAGGATCTGTCCATTGATGTTACTGGGGTGTTGATGCCTCCTACTATGACTGTATCCCCATCAATTTCTCCCTTTATGTCTGTTATTATTTGTTGGAGGTATCTGGGTGCTCCTATATTAGGGACGTATATATTGATGATTGTAATATCCTCTACTTGAACAGATCCTTTAAGCATTAAATAGTGTCCTTCTTTGTCTTTTTTATGGCCTTCCTTTTAAAGTCTATTTTGTCTGATATGAGTACTGCAACTCCTGGTTTCCTGTCTTGTCCATTGGCCTGAAATATCTTTTCCTATCCTCTCACTTTCAATCTACATGTGTCCTTTGCCCTAAGGTGAGTCTGTTGTAGAGAGCAGATTGAAGGTTTTTGCTTTTTTATCCAATCTGCCACTCTGTGTTTTTGATTGGAGCATTCAGTCCTTTGACATTTAAGGTAATTGTTGACAGATATGTATTTATTGCCATTTTCAACCTTGTTTTCCAGTCGATTCTACATTTCTCTTTCCTTCCTTTTTTTTTTTGGTGTGGATGATTTCCAGTTATTTTATGCTTGAATACTTTTCTTTTTAGATTTTGTGAATGTAATGTTTGGTTTTGATTTGTGTTTGCCCCTTTTTAAAGTATGTCAGCCCCTTTCTGTGTCTGCTTGCTTTAGCTTGATAGTCATATGGACTTAAACACATTATTAAAATAATTTTAAAAAGAATCTATATTTTCTTACTTTCCTTCTCCACCCTCTATGATTTTTAAGTCTTTTTGTTTATAACATCTTCATGTTTAGGTCTGTATGTTGACTTATTTAAGTGATTGCTTTCCAATTGTGGTTTCCTCCATCCTATTTCTTCTTACTCCTTTTAAAATTTTTTTAGAAAAGCCCTTTCAGTGTTTCTATTAGAATGGGTTTAGTATTACTATACTCTTTTAGCTTTTGTTCGTTGGAGAAATTATTTGTTTCCCCTTCTATTTTCAATGACATTTTTGCTGGATAGAGTATTCTAGTTTGCAATTTTTTTCTTTTAGCACTTTAAATATATTTTGCTGCTCTCTTCTGGCCTGTAGTGCTTCTGTAGCTTCCCTTATAATTGACACTTTGTTTTTCTCTTGCTGAATCTAGAATCCTGCCCTTATATTTAACTTTCACCATTTTTATTATAATATGTCTTGGTGGGTCCTATTTTGGTCCAACTTGTTTGGGGCCCTCTCTGCTTCCTGTATATTGATATCAGTTTCCTTTATATTTGGAAAGTGTTTCAGACATAATTTCTTCAAATATATTTTCAATCCCCTTTTCTTTTTCTTCTCCTAATGGAATTCCTATTATGCATAGTCTGTACTGTTTTATATTATCCCATAGAACTCTTATATTTCTTTCAAATTTTTTCATTTGGTTTTCTGTCTGCTGTCCTGATTGGGTGATTTCCATTATTCTATCCTCCAAGTCTCTAATTTGTTTGTCTGCATTATTCATTCTGCTCTTTATTGCCTTTAGTGCTCTTTGCATCTATGCAAATTAATTTTCTAATTTTTCTATGTTCCACCTTATATTTTGTAGTTCCTTTCTAAAGGAATCTACATTACTATTCATATCTGCTCTTAATTCCTTGATATTCAGCCTTATTTCCCTCAGGATTTTCATTACCTCCCTTTCAAACTCAGTGTCTGTCAAAATGCAGAAGTCTGTTTCATTGTTTGCTGCTTCATGTGATTTCTGTTCTTTTAACTGGTAATGGTTCCTGAGCTTCTTCATCTTGCTTATGTTTTTCTTTTTATATGAGTTTAGGGAAGCCAAACTATAGACTTAGAGGGCTACTTCTATGTAAAAGTGCCACTTTTTGTATCTTGTGGGTGGTTACTATTTATTTTTGGTGTCGGAGTTTGAATATTTTCTGTCTCTTTCTTCAGTGTGAGCAGTCTGTTATCCCCAGAGTGCTGAGTGTGTTGTGTTTCAAGGGATAAGGAGGCAATGGGTAGGGCTAGTAGTTAGTGCCTGGTTGCTGGGCTCTTAACAGCAGCAAGGACCTTCTGGAAGGTGGAACAGGCTACTTCTAGTTGCAGGGCCCCGGGAACTGGTAATGAGCCTGGGCAGATTGAAAAGGTGCCCAGAGCATTTAGCAGTGGCAGCAGCAGGGTGTGTGAATTCCCAAGGGAGTGAGAGCCACAACAGGTATGTTTGATTACAGTGCCCTCCTCTGAGGTTATTGGAGCCACAATCAGTGCCTGTTCATGGAACCCTATTGCTAGCAGGCCACACCCACCTCTGGAGTCAGAGATAACTGCAATAGTTTGCCCCCACAACCTGAAGCATGCAAGAAGCACCCTCTCCTGTTTAGCCAACACAGGAGGTGCTGGCACCAGCTGCTCCTAGTTGTAGGTTCCTGCAAGAGGACAGTGATCAAGCATCTGGGTACTCCTCAGAGCATTTGGCAGTGGAAGCTGCAGGTGGATGTGTTCCCAGGAGGGTGAGAGCAACAATATGTGGTGCTTGGTTGCAGTGCCCTCTTTTATTTATTTATTTATTTTGCTAAACCCTGAGGTGACTGGGTCCATAGGTGGAGCCCACTCACAGGCCCCAATTGGTGGCAGGACATGCCTCCCTCTGGCCTCCAAGATAACCACCCTACTGCCTGTAGATCACACCTGTAGATCACACAAGAGGCACCAGGCCATACTTAGCCCCACACTGCCCTAAGCCCACAGAAGAGGTTCCAGGTCACCCATATACTGCACAAGAATTTCCCAGTCTTCCATAGCCTGAGGAAGTGGCTTCTCACCTCCCATAGCCTCTGCAAGAGGTGCCCCACCCTGAGAGCCTGAGCATGCATGCACAGGGAGATTCCTATGGCCTTCCATCCTTCCTCCTCTTGTCCTCCCCAACAATGGCACCTTGCTTCTCCTGTGGGCCCATGCCTTCTACAGGGTTCCCTCTGCTGTGGCATTCCACTCCCCAGCCCATAGTAGCACACTGATCTTTTGCCTGTGGCACATTGCTCCTTAGCTCCTCAGGCTGTCCCCACACAGTCAACCCCAGTCCTCTCCAAGGTCTGACCTCCAGAGCCTGTCTCAAGGCCCAGTCCCTGCCCAAGCATCTCAGGCTGTGGAGTCTGGGCCTGTGGTGCAGATGATCTGTGTGGCTCTCACTCTACTTTGTCCTCATTCCATCTGCTTTCCTTGGCAACTTTGAGGTCCCTCCTTCTTGGCTGATCTCCTGATTGGTTATGTGGCTTCTAAGGGTGTGGGTTCCTTTTCTCCATCACAGCTCCCTCTCAAGAATGCTAGACCTGTCCTGATTGCTTCTCTCTCTCTCATTTTCTTTTGTTCTACACAGTGATGGCAAGGGTTTCTTGGCCTTTTTGGAGGTTTAAGTTCTCTGACAGCATTCATTAGATGTTCCATGAGAGTCTTTTACATGTAGATGTGGGTTTTTTTTATGTGTTTGTGAGAGAAGGTGAGAGTGATGTCTTACTCCTCCACCATCTTGATCCACCTCCCCCCTATGCTGGAAATCTTTTGAAGGCCTCGATTCATGTTGATAAAAGAGAACATAAGAGTATCTTTACTTAAACAAATTATACCTGAGGCTGCTTATAAACCAACTCAGAGTACTCTTACTGAAAGTCTAAAGATGTTTAAAAAGAATATATAGGAAAATTGTCAATGTTATCAATGGCTCTCATCAAAATTATGGTTGGACTGGGTAAAGTTTTATTTAAATAGATTCGGATATCATAAAATGATCATTATACCATGTTTAAACATCAATAACACACTTTACATTTATTTCTTTACTAAATACACTATTCAAGTTTTATGATTTTACTCACTGTAGTTAGCTCTATGCTTTCCAAATATGACCCAAATAATAACCCAATAAAAGTAGGTTTTGTCTTTAGTATTTGAATTTAGCCAAAGACTCTGGTCATCTACCTGTTAAATTCAACTTTCTGCTGAATAAAACAACAATCCACATTTGCACTGACAGCATTCTACATATACACATGTAGTCTGAAAATACAATTCAAATTCAAGGGATATTTATACACTGGTCAAAATCAGTTCCTCTACTGATGGTAGTAAAATTCCCTTTGGACTGAAAAATTTGTAAACTAACCCTACACTTTGCAAATGCTTTAAAGATTTTTTTTGGTGAAATAATATCTTAAAGGCAGTATGTTCAAGATATTGTATATAAAGTATCTGAAGGAAAGGCAAGTCCTGGGCAAATAACTGGAAACCCATGGGATACAAGTGACACAAGAAAGCTCTGGTCTGGATCATGTTAGTTAGGTTAGAGGATGAGAAGTATCAACTTCCAAGCCTTTCTTCTCCTCCCTCTGCTTTCAACTTCAATATTTATCTTTGATACTACAGAAAATTAGAAATGTTCTCCTCAACTGGGACTTCCCATAGCAAATGTAGCTTTTACTTGCAAAAATCCTATTTTCCATTGACAGGTGATCCAGGAGTGATCCAGCTTCTAGGAATGAGCCAGCCTCTTCCACTCAAAGGAGCTGTATTGCCTCCACAGACAGGATCGTTCTGATTGACCTAAGATGGACACAAAGACATTCATGTTATAGCCTTGTGTTCAATTCAAAAGCAAAGATCCTGGCAATTAAAGAATTTGTGGGTTAGTCTCCAAAATGTCATTCTTAGCTGTCCTCAGGTGCTGCAACACAATCAACACCGTTCAGAAATGATAAGGAGTTCCCTTCATGTCTCAGTGGTTAATGAACCTAACTAGGATCTATGAGGATATGTCTTCGATCCCTGTCCTCACTCAGTGGGTTAAGGGTCTGGTGTTGCCATGTGAGGTGGTGTAGGTTGCAGACAAGGCTCAGATCATGCATAGATGTGGCTGTGGCATAGGCTGGCAGCTGTAGCTCTGATTGGACTCCTAGCTCTGGAACTTGTATATGCTAGAGTGCGGCCTTAAAAAGCAATATACATGTATATATATACTGAAATCTAAAGGTAGGAACAAGAAAAAAAGGTGATTTTCTCCCCTGGGAACTTTGGTGACATAATCCAAACAAGTGAAAAATATAAATGCAAGGTATTCAGGCTGATTTACTTCCCTGATGATTCCTCAAATAAAATCTTTACTTGTTTTTGCTAATCAGCAATCTCAGATGATCCTGCAAATAAAGATAAAATCCTTACTTCTTTTTGTTAATCTTCAATCTAAGACATATATATATATATATATATATATATATATATATATATATATGAGTGTGTGTGTGTGTGTATGTATTAAACTATTTTTTTCTTTAAATTATCTACCTATTTAAAGAGGTGGATTACTTACCTATTTAAACAACATAATCTTCCTTTCATTAAAATTACCCTTGTTTATATAAGCAAAACAGGTTAGTTTCTGTGGGATTTGCATACTTGCATTTTATCCCTTAATACAGCTACTTGGTGTATTAAAACAAATAACGCTTATAGGTCTAAGTGAACACAGCCACCACTTACAGATTTCTCCCCCTTTTCCTTGGGGCTGAAAGCCCTGTCAACAATCATTACTTATTAAATAGGCTGCCATTCCCTTCTACAGAATGTAGAAAGGGATCATGGAGGGGTTGAAATAATTACCTTGGGATTTTCTTTAAAGACCTCTGGAAATGGGATTAAGATGGTGGAATAGAAGGACTAGAGCTCAACTTCTCTCCTAAATACAACAAAATTCACAACTAAAGACTGAGCAATCTTCACCCAAAGGGACCGGAAACCTTAAAAAAGATACCCTACTCCAGGAGAAAAAGAGGAGGCCACATCAAGAGGTAGGAGGGGTGATTTCATGATATAAACAACCACATATCTCCTGGGTGGGAAGCTCCACAGACTGAAAATTAACAGATTCAAAGAGACTCACCTACAGGAGTAAGAGTTCTGAGCCCCACATCAAACCCACATGTACGGGGATCTGCATTGGGAGAAAGAGCCCCTGAAGAATCTGGCATTGAAGGCCAGTGGGGCTTGTGTGCAGGAATTCCACGGGACAGGGGGAAATGGGGACCCTATTCTTAAAAGGCACACAAGGACTTTCACTTGCACTGGGTCCCAGGGCAGAGTGAGGTCTCCATAGGAATCTGGGTCAAGCCTGACTGAGGTTCTTGGAGGACATCCTGGGAAAACAGGGGTGAATGTGGCTTGTCGTGAGGGAAGGACATTGAAAGCAAACCTCTTGGGAATATTCAGGAGGGTGCCTTTCTCTGGAGGGTGCCATTTTGGGAAAATCTGTCCCCACCCATCAGTCAGCCCTGAGAAGCCCCAGGGCAAACAACAATCCAGGTGGGATCACAGCCCCACCCATCAGTAAACAGGCTACCTAAAGACCCCTCAGGCACACAGCTACCTCTAATCCCACCCAGAGACAAAGCCCCACCCACCAGAGGGATTAGAATCAGCTCCACCTACCAGTGGGCAGGCATCAGCCCCTCCCATCAGGAAGTCTACAGCAAGCCCCAATGCCAACTTCAGCCACAAGTGGGGCAGACACCAGAAGGAAGAGAGGCTACAACTCTATTTCCTGTAAAAGGTCACCACACTAAAAACCTATAAAAATGAAAAGACAGAGGACTATAACTCAGAGGAGGGAGAAAGGAAAAACCCCAGAAAGTCAGCTAAGCAATGAGGAGATTCTCAGCCTCCAGGAAAAAGACTTTAGACTGTTGACGCTGAAGATGAGGCAAGACATTGGGAAAAAACTGGAGGCAAAGATGGATAACTGACAGGAAACAGTGACCAGAGAGATACAGATATAAAACTTAAACAGGAAGAGATGCAAAATACAATAATTGAAATAGAAAAATCACTAGAAGCAGCTAACAGCAGAATACAGGAGGCAGAAGAACGAATAAGTGAGGTGGAGGACAGATTAGTGGAAATTACAGATGCAGAACAGAAAAGAGAAAAACGATTGAAAACAAATGAGGAGAGTCTCAGAGAACTCTGGGACAACATTAAACGCACCACCATCTGTATTATATGGGCACCAGAAGGAGGAGAGAGAGAGAAGGGGACAGAAAATATATTCCAAGAGATAATAGCCAAAAACTCCCCTAACATGGGAAAGGAACCACTCACTCAAATCCGGGAAGCACAATGAGCACCATATAAAATAAACCCAAGGAGGAATACACCAAAACACATATTAATCAAACTGACCAAAATTAAAGACAAAGAGAGCATCTTGAAAGCAGCTAGGGAAAAGAAACAAATAACATACAAGGGAACCCCCATAAGGTTATCAGCAGATTTGTCATCTGAAACTCTGCAGACCAGAAGGGAGTGGCATGATATACTTAACGTGGTGAAAGGAAAAAAACCTCCAACCAAGATTGCTCTACCCAGCAAGGCTCTCATTCAGATTTGAAGGAGAAATCAAGACCTTCACAGAAAAGCAAAAGATGAGAGAATTCAGCAACACTAAAGCAGCCTTACAACAAATACTAAAGGGACTTCTCTAGGCAGAAAAGAAGAGATAGCAAGGGAAACGAAAATGCCACAAGTGACAAGGCTCACCAGTAAAGGTATATATACAGTAAAGATACAAAATCATCCATGCACAATTAGACCACCAAAATCAGAAATCATGAGAAGAGGTGTGTACAAATGCAGGACACTGGAGATGAACTTGCAATTAAGAGAACAACAACTTAAAACTATCTCATATACATATAGACTCCTATATCAAAGCTTCAGAATAACTGCAAACCAAACATCTACAATGGATACACAAAGAAAAATCAACTCAAATATTACACTAAATATAGTCATCAAACCTGAAGAGGAGAAAACAAGAGAAGAAGGGAAGCAAAAAAGAGCAACAAAAACAAATCCAAAGCAATTAATAAAATGGTAATAAGAACATACATATAAATAATTATCTTAAATATTAATGGACTAAACTCCCCAAACAAAAGACACAGGCTGGAAGAATGGGTACAAAAACAAAACACAAATATGTGCTGTTTTCAAGAGGCCCAATTCAGTTTTAAGGAAACATACAAATTGAAAGTGAGAGGATGTAATAAAATATTTCCTGAAAACAGGGATGAAAAGAAAGCTGGAGTAGCAATACTCATATCACAAAAAAATACATATTAAAATGAAGAAAATTTAAGGGACAAAGAAGGTCATTATATAATGATAAAAGGATCAATACAAGAAGAAGATATAACAATTTTATTTATTATTAATAATAAACTCCTCATAGGATAATTATATTTAAGAAGTCTTATTTTTTTATAATTTTGTTTATTTTCCCACTAGACAGCAAGGGTGTCAGGTTATCCTTACATGTATACATTACAATTACATTTTTCCCCCACCCTTTCTTCTGTTGCAACATGAGTATCTAGACAAAGTTCGCAATGCTATTCAGCAGGATCTCCTTGTAAATCTATTCTAAGTTGTGTCTGATAAGGCCAAGCTCCTGATCCCTCCCACTCTCTCCCCCTCCCATCAGGCAGCCACAAGTCTCTTCTCCAAGTCCATGATTTTCTTTTCTGAGGAGATGTTCATTTGTGCTGGATATTCGATTCCAGTTATAAGTGATATCATACGGTATTTGTCTTTGCCTTTCTGGCTCATTTCACTCAGGATGAGAGTCTCTAGTTCCAGCCATGTTGCTATAGATGGCATGATGTCATTCTTTTTTATGGCTGAGTAGTATTCCATTGTGTATATATTCCACATCTTCCGAATCCAATCCTCTGTCGATGGACATTTGGGTTGTTTCCATGTCTTGGCTATTGTGAATAGGGCTGCAATGAACATGCGGGTGCACGTGTCTCTTTTGAGACGAGTTTTGTCCGGATAGATACCCAAGAGTGGGATTGTGGGGTCATATGGAAGTTCTATGTATAGATTTCTAAGGTATCTCCAAACTGTTCTCCATAGTGGCTGTACCAGTTTCCATTCCCACCAACAGTGCAGGAGGGTTCCCTTTTCTCCACAGCCCCTCCAGCACTTGTTATTTGTGGGCTTATTCATGATGGCCATTCTGACTGGTGTGAGGTGGTATCTCATGGGAGTTTTGATTTGCATTTCTCTTATAATCAGGGAGGTTGTGCCTTTTCTTCATGTGTTTGTTGGCCATCTGTATATCTTCTTTGGAGAAATGTCTATTCAGGTCTTTTGCCCATTTTTCCATTGGTTGATTGGCTTTTTTGCTGTTGGGTTGTATAAGTTGTTTATATATTCTAGAGATTAAGCCCTTGTCGGTTGCATCATTTGAAACTATTTTCTCCCATTCTGAAAGTTGTCTTTTAGTTTTCTTTTGGGTTTCCTTTGCTGTGCAAAAGCTTGTCAGTTTGATGAGGTCCCATGGGTTTATTTTTGCGCTAATTTCTATTGCTTTGGGAGACTGACCTGAGAAAATAGTCATGATGTTGATGTCAGAGGGTGTTTGGCCTATGTTCTCTTCTAGGAGTTTGATGGTGTCCTGTCGTATATTTAAGTCTTTCAGCCATTTGGAGTTTATTGTTGTGCATGGTGTGAGGGTGTGTTCTCGTTTCATTGCTTTGCAGGCAGCTGTCCAGGTTTCCCAGCAGTGCTTGCTGAATAGACTTTCTTCTTCCCATTCTATGTTCTTGCCTCCCTTGTCAAAGATGAATTGACCCTAGGTGTCAGGGTTTATTTCTGGGTTCTCTCTTCTGTTCCGTTGGTCTGTCTGTCTCTTTCTATACCAGTACCACACTGTTTGGATGACTGTGGCTTTGTAGTATTTCTTGAAGTCTGGCCGAGTTATGTCCCCTGCTTGGTTTTTGTTTCTCAGGATTGCTTTGGCGATTCTGGGTCATTTGTGGTTCCATCTAAATGTTTGGATTGTTTGTTCTCGTTCTGTGAAAAATGTCCTGGGTCATTGGATAGGGATTGCATTGAATCTGTAGATTGCTTTGGGTAGCATGGCCATTTTTACAATATTGATTTTCCCAATCCAGGAACATGAAATATCTTTCCATTTCTTTACATCTTCTTTGATTTCTTTGATGAACGTTTTCCAATTCTCAGCATACAAATCCTTTACCTCCTTGGTCATGTGTACTCCGAGGTATTTGATTTTGTGAGGTGCAATTTTAAAAGGTGTCATATTTTCGTTTTCCTTTTCTAATGTTTCATTGCTGGTATACAGAAACGCGACTGACTTCTGAATGTTAATCTTATATCCTGCTACTTTGCTGAATTTATAAATCAGTTCGAGTAGTTTTGGGGTTGAGTCCTTCGGGTTTTCTATGTATAGTATCATGTCATCTGCATACAGTGACAGTTTGATCTCTTCTCTTCCTATATGGATGCCTTTTATTTCTTTGGTTTGCCTAATTGCTGTGGCTAGGCCTTCCAAAATGATGTTGAAGAGCAGTGGTGAGAGTGGGCATCCCTGTCTTGTTGCAGATTGGAGTGAGAAGGCTTTCAGTTTTTCCCCATTGAGGATGACATTTGCGGTGGGTTTGTCATAAATGGCTTTGATTATATTCAGTAATGTTCCCTCTATACCCACTTTGGCGAGGGGCTTGATCATGAATGGAGATTGTCAAATGCTTTTTCTGCGTCTATTGAGATGATCATATGATTTTTGACTTTGTTTTTTGTTAATATGGTGTATGATGCTGATTGATTTGCATAGTTTGAACCATCCTCGTGAACCTGGGATGAACCGCACCTGGTCATGGTGTATAATTTTTTTGGTATGTTCTTGGATTCGGTTGGCTAAGATTTTGTTGAGAATTTTTGCATCTATATTCATCAATGATATTGGGCGATAGTTTTCTTTTTTGGTGGTATCTCTGCCTGGTTTTGGAATGAGGGTGATGTTGGCATCATAGAATATCTTTGGGAGTATTCCTTCTTCTTCCACCTTTTGAAAGAGTTTAAGGAGGATGGGCACCAGTTCCTCTTTATATGTTTGATAGAATTTGCCTGTGAAGCCATCCAGTCCTGGACTTTTATTTGTAGGGAGTGATTTTATGACCTCTTCAATTTCATTTCTAGTGATTGGTCTGTTAAGTTGGTCTGTTTCTACTGGATTCAGTTTTGGCAGGCTGTAAGAGTCTAGAAAATTGTCCATTTCTTCCAGATTGTCAAAGTTGTTGCCGTATAGTTGTTCATAGTATTCTCTTATGGTTTTTTGTATTTCTGCTGTATCCGTTGTGATTTCTCCTTTTTCACTTATAATTTTGGTTACTTGGGTTCTTTCTCTCCTCTTTCTAGTGAGTCTGGCCAGGGGTTTGTCACTTTTGTTTACCTTTTCAAAGAACCAGCTCTTGGTTTTATTAGTTTTCTCCACTGTTTTTCGAATCTCTATTTTATTGATTTCCTCTTTGATCTTTATAATTTCCTTCCTTCTGCTGACTTTAGGTCTTTTTTGTTCTTCTTTTTCTAATTCGCTTCGGTAGAGGGTTGGGATCTTTCTTCTTTTTTGAGCAAGGCCTGTTTCGCTAGGAATTTCCCTCTGAGCACTGCTTTCGCAACATCCCATAGATTTTGAGGCGTTGTGTCTTCATTATCATTTGTTTCAAGGTAGTTTTCAATTTCCTTCTTGATTTCCTCATTGACCCATTGGTTTTTTCGTAGCATGTTGTTTCAGCTCCATGTAGTAGGGTTTTTCTCATTTCTTTTCCCATGGTTGATTTCTAATTTCATGGCATTGTGGTCAGAGAAGATACTTGAGATAATTTCTATGCTCCTAAATTTATTGAGATTCACTTTGTGTCCCAATATGTGGTCGATTCTTGAGAATGTTCCACGAGCATTTGAGAAGAATATGTATTCTGCTTTTTTTGGTTGTAGTGTCCTGAAGATATCAATGAAGTCTAACTTTTCTATTGTTTCCTTTAGGATCTCTGTTGCTTTATTGGTTTTCTGTCTAGAGGATCTGTCCATTGATGTGAGGGGGGTATTAAGGTCTCCTACTATGATTGTATTCCCATCAATTTCTCCCTTTATGTCTGTTAATATTTGTTGTATTTATCTGGGTGCTCCTATATTTGGGGCGTATATGTTGACGATAGTAACGTCCTCTCCTTGGATGGACCCCTTAATCATTAAGTAGTGTCCTTCTTTGTCTTTCTTTAGGTCTTTTGTTTTAAAGTCTATTTTGTCTGATATGAGCGTTGCGACTCCTGCTTTCCTGTCATGTCTATTGGCGTGAAATATTTTTCCCCACCCTTTCACTTTCAATCTATATGTATCTTTTGTCCTAAGGTGAGCTTCCTGTAGGCAGCATATTGGCGGTTTTTGCCTTTTTATCCACTCAGCCACTCTGTGTCTTTTGATTGGGGCATTCAGTCCATTGACATTTAAGGTGATAAGTGATAGATTATTATTTATTGCCATTTTGAACCTCGTGTTCCATTTGATTCTATGGTTCTCCATGCTTCCTTTCTTTTTTTTTTTTTTTTTTTTTGGGGTGGATTGTCTCCTGTTATTATCTGCTTGAGTGTATTGGTTTTTTTTATTTTTTTGCGAATGCAATATTTGCTTTTGGCTTGTGGTTGCCCTGTTTTTTAAGTATGCTAACCCCTTTCCATAATTGTGTGTTTTAGCCTCATGGTCCTGTAGGTTCAAACACTGCATTACTATATTAAAATTAAGAAGAGAAATGTACAAACCAACAAAAAGGGTCTATTTATTTCCTAACATCCCTTGTCCACATTTTATGATTTTGATGATTCTGTTTTATTTTTTTCTTTTTAATTTTATTTTGTTTGAAGCATGTTCTTGATTAGATCTGTATGCTGGCTTATTTGAGTGACTGCTCTCTGATTGTGGTTTCCTCAGTCCTAGTTCTTCCTCTTCTTTTTCTTTTCTTTTTTTTTTTGTTTTTCTTTTTTCTTCCCTTTCCTTCCTTTCTTTTTGGTTTAGAGAAGCCCTTTCAATATTTCCTTTAACCTGGGTTTTGTATTGCTGTATTCTTTAAGTTTTTGTGTGTGGGAAAAAATTTTTATTTCCCCTTCTATTTTAAATGATATTCTTGCTGGGTAGAGTACTCTAGGTTGCATATTTTTTCCTTTTAGCACTTTAAATATCTCTTGCCATTCCCTCCTGGCCTGTAGTGATTCTGTAGAGAAATCAGCTGATATTCTTATGGGGGTTCCCTTGTAGGTAACATTCTGTTTTTCTCTTGCTGCCTTTAGGATCCTCTCTTTATCACTAACTTTTGCCATTTTTATGATGATGTGTCTTGGTGTCGGTCTGTTTGGGTTCAGTGTGTTTGGGGCCCTCTGTGCATCTTGTATCTTGAACCCAGTATCCTTTAGATTTGGGAAGTTTCCAGTGATAATTTCTTCAAATAAATTTTCCATCCCCTTATCTTGTTCTACTCCTTCTGGAATTCCGATTATGCGTATATTGTCCAGCTTTATATTATCACATAGGTCTCTTATATCACTTTCCAGCTTTTTGATTCGGTTTTCTGTCTGTTGAACGGATTGTGTGATTTCCATTATTATCCTATATTGCTTTCCAGCTTTTTGATTCAGTTTTCTGTCTGTTGACCGGATTGCGTGATTTCCATTATTCTATCTTCCATATCACTGATTATTTCTTCTGCATTATTCATTCTGGTTTTTACTGCCCTTAGTTCAGTTTGCATCTCTGCTAATGAATGTCCTAATTTTTCTTGGCTCCTCCTTATATTTCCTAGTTCCTTTCTGAGGGTATCTACATTACTGTTCATATCTTCTCTTAATTCCTTCAGTATATTTGCTATTTCTCCTTTGAACTCCAGGTCTGTCAGACTGCAGAGATCTGTTTCATTGTTGACTGTTTTAGGTGAGGTCTCCTGTTGGTTTGACTGGGGGTGGTTTCTCAGCTTCTTCATCTTGCTTGTTGGTTTCTTTCTCCTGAGGGAGTTGTACTCTTCGTTATCAGGCAGTGTTTGCCTTGTCACTGCCGTGGAATATTTCCTGAGGGCTGGCATTTTTGGTCAGTCTTTTTTGAGGCAGTGTGGCTTTTCTGGAGTGTTGATGGGGCTAACAGTGTCTCTTTGAAGCAAAGGAGGGCTTCCTGACGGCAGACAGGACTGGGAGGTGCACACCACGATGGTAGCAGTTTTCACGTGGTCATGCAGAGCTTGCTCTGGTGATTTTAGGCTGTGGGGTTCTTGCAGGCGGTTGGCGGTGTTGGGCAGCTGTTCCTCAGGAGTGCAGCACCCCTGAGGGCTGGATCATCTATCTGGGTCTCTGAGAATCTAAGAGGCTCTTCCCTAGGGCAGCTCAACTCAGAAGGTTGGCCAAGCTTGTTGCAGCTTTTCTGGGCTGCAGGGGCACCTTCAGGTGGCTGGTGGTGCTGAGAAGCTATTCCACGGGAATGGGGCACCCCCTGTGGCCTTGGGCGGGTAGTAGGGCCACTGGAAATCCAAGAGGCTCCTCCCCAGGGCAGCCCGACTCAGAAAAACCATCCGAGAATTAGGCAGATCTATTCACGGCCTGGCTAGGCTTGTTCTAGCTTTTCTGGGCTGCAAGGCCTTTTCTCGGGGGCTGGTGGTGTTTGGTGCTGCTCTGCGGAAGTGTAGCCCCTCCAAAGGGCAAGCAGGCCTGTGCAGGGACAGCCCCTGCTGTGGTAGGCTTCAGGCAATTGTTGAGGCCAGCCCTCCTGGATGGCAGGCAGCCCCAGGTTCAGCGAGATCGTAGGGTGTGGTGGGGGTAGGAGTAGGGGATGCACTGGAAAGCACAGCTTTCAGCTAGCTAGCAGGCCTGTAAGCTTGCTGTGGCATGGGGGGTATTCTATGGGGACCCACCCTTTCTTCTCTCCCCTCCCCAGCACAGGCGCAGACCAGGCTCTTTTCCCAGGTTCCCTCTGATGTGGCTTTCCACTTCCCCGCCCCTAGAGTATTTCTCCCTTTCTCTGTGACACCTTTGTTTTCTAGTATCCCAGGCAGTCTCTGCCCCGTCAAATGGTTTCTAGTCCTCCCAAGCAGTTTATGCTCCACCCCACCCCCCCCAGCCCATTCTCAGGCAGTAACATCTGGAGCCGAGGTCTCGGTGCCCAGCCCCCATCCAGGCATCCCCAGTCCCTTTCCCAGGGACTAACCTCTGGAGCCAAGGTCTTGGTGCCCAGCCCCCACCCAGGTGTCCCCTGTCCCTTTCTCAGGGAGCAACATTCGGAGTTGAGGTCTCGGTGACTAGCCCCCACCCAGGCGTCCCCCAGCCCTTTCCTGGGGACTAACCTCTGGAGCCAAGTTCTTGGTGCCCAGCCCCCACCCAGGTGTCCCCTGGCCCTTTCTCGGGGACTAACCTTCAGAGGTGAGGTCTTGGTGCCCAGCCCCCACCCAGGCATCCCCCAGCCCTTTCCTGGGGACTAACCTCTAGAGCCGAGGACTTGGTGTCCAGCCCCCACCCAGGCGTCTCAAGTTTTGGTGACTGTGCCCGTAGTTCTGGTCTGTTCGGTTCTTGATCAGCTTTTCCGTACTCCAACTTACTGCTACACTCTTCTCTGCATCTGGAGATTCCTCCGGTTCATCTGATCTTTCCCCCATGTAGGTGACTTTCCAGGGTGCGGGATCCCTTTCTCCTCCACAGTTCCCTTTCAGGAGCACCTGTCCCGCTCGGATTCGCCTTCTCTCACTCTCCTCTTTTCTCCCATTCTGTGTAGTAATGTCAGGAACTTCTTGCCATCATTGGAATTTAGGTTCCTCTACCAGTGATTGGTTGCTGTTCTGTGCGAGTCATTTATTCTGTAGATGTGCTTTTTTTGTTGTGTTTGTGGGAGAGGGCGAGCGTGTCTCCCTACTCCTCCACCATCTTGTCCTCTCTCCAAGAAGTTTTATTTTTTGCCAAAGTAAACAGAGTTGAAATAACACATGTACAATAAAAGAAAACCACACACTTTATTTCTTGCTCTTCTGATTGACCACATAGCCTGCTATAAGAATATATAACTACTTCCTTTTCCAAAAACATTTGAGCAAACCACTGAAAAAAAATATTATATCTGGTGGCTATCTTTAAGGCAGAGAATGAATACTCTATTCACAGCAAGCATTTAAAGATACAACAATTTTAAACATATACACACACAACATAGGTTCACCACAATATATAATGGAACTGCTAACAACCTTAAAAGGACAAATCAACAATATCACAATCATAGTGGGGGACTTGAACAACCAAGCGACAGCAATGGACACATCATCCAGACAGAAAATCAATAAGGAAACACAGGCCCTGAATCAATCACTAGACCAGATAGACTTAATGGATATTTTTAGGACATTCCATCCAAAAGCAACAGAATACGCATTCTTATCAAGTGCACATTGAATATTATCTATGATTGATCACATCCTGGGCTACAAATCCAACCTCAGTAACTTTAAGAAAATTGAAATCATATCAAACATCTTTTCCAACAAGGCTATATGACTGGAAATAACAAGAAAAAAATCTGCAAAAAACCAAAACATGTGCAGACTAAACAACATGCTACTAAACCACCAGTGGATCACTGAAGAAATCAAGGAGGAAATTAAAAATACCTAGAAGCAAATGACAACAAACATAAGACACTCCAAAACCTATGGGATGCAGCAAAATCCGTTCTAAGAGGAAAGTTTATAGCAATACAAGCCCACCTCAGGAATCAAGAAAAAGCTCAAATAAACAAGCTAACTTTACATCTAAAGCAGCTCGAGAGAGAACAGAAAAGACCTAAAGTTAGTAAAAGGAAAGAAATCATAAAGATCAGAGCAGAAATCAATGAAATAGAAACAAAGAAAACCATAGAAAAGATCAATGAAATGAAAAGCTGGTTCTCTGAAAAGATCAACAAAATGGATAAACCCTTAGCCAGACTTCTCAAGAAAGAAAGAGAGAATACTAAAATCAATAAAATTAGAAATGAAGAAAGAGAAGTAACCACGGACATCACAGAAATACAAAGGAATATAAGATACTACTATATGAAACTACACGCCAATAAAATAGAAAACCTAGAAGAAATGAACAAATTCTTAGAAAAGTACAATCTTTCAAGACTACACCAAGATGATATAGAAAAGATGAAATGAACTGATCACAAGAACTGAAATTGAAAGTGTGGTTAAAAAACTTCTGACAAACAAAAGTCCAGGACCAGATGGCTTCACAGGTGAATTCTATCAAACATTTAGAGAAGAGCTAACACCTCTCCTTCTGAAACTATTTCAAAAAAATTGCAGAGGAAGGAATACTCCCAAACTCATTCTATGAGACCACCATTACCCTGGTACCAAAACCAGCAAAAAAGAAAACTACAGGCCAATTTCACTGATGAACATCGATACAAAAATCCTCAACAAAATACTAGCAAACCACATCCAACAATACATTAAAAGGATTGTACAGCATGATCAAGTGGGACTTATCCCAGGAATGCAAGGGTTCTTCAATATCTGCAAATCTATCAGTGTGATACACCACATTAACAAACTGAAGAAGAAAAACCATATGATCCTCTCGATAGATGTAGAAAAAGCCTTTGACAAAATCCAACACCCATTTCTGATCAAAACCCTTCATAAAGTGGGGACAGAGGGAACCTACCTCAACATCATAAAGGCCATATATGACAAACCCACAGCGAACATCATTCTCAATGGTGAAAAGCTGAAAGAATTCCCACTGAGACCAGGAACAAGATAAGGGTGTCTGCTCTCGTCACTATGCTTCAACATAGTTTCGGAAGTCCTAGCCATGGCAATCAGAGAAGTAAAAGAGATAAAAGGAATCCCAATTGGAAAGGAAGAAGTAAAGCTATCCCTATTTGCAGATGACATGATACTACACCTAGAGAATCCTAAAGACTCTACCAGAAAACTGTTAGAGCTCATCCACGAATTTGGCACAGTCGCAGGATACAAAATTAATGCACAGACATTGATGGCATTTCTATGCACTAACAATGAAAGAGCAGAAGGACAAATTAGGGAAGCAATCCCATTTACCATTGCATCCAAAAGAATCAAATACCTAGGAGTAAACCTACCTGAAGAGTCAAAAGACCTACACTCTGAAATCTATAAGACACTGAGGAAAGAAATCAAAGATGACACAAATAGATGGAAAGACAAATAGATGGAAAATAGATGCTCGTGGACTGGAAGAGTCAATATTGTCAAAATGACTATACTGCCTAAGTCAATCTACAGATTTCAATGCAATCCCTATCAAATGATGAAGGACATTTTTCACAGAACTCGAACAAAATATTTCAAAGTTTGTTTGGAAGCACAAAAGACCCAGAATAGCCAAAGACATCCTGAAAAAGAAAAATGGAGCCGGAGGAGTCAGGCTCCCGGACTTCAGACTATACCACAAAGCAACAGTCATCAAAACCGTATGGTGCTGGCACAAAGACAGACATATAGATCACTGGAACAGGATAGACAGCCCAGAATTCAACCCACGCACGTACAGCCAACCCATCTATGACAAAGGAGGTGAGAATATGCAACGGAGAAAGGACAGCTTGATCAGTAACTGGTGCTGGGAAAACTGGACAGCCACATGTCAAAGAATGTGATTAGAACACTCCCTAACACCATACACAAAAATAAACTCCAAATGGATTAAAGACCTATGTATAAGACCAGACATTATAAAACTCTTAGAGGAAAACATAGGCCAAACATTCTCCGACATAAACCACAGCAACATTTTATCAGATCCACCTCTTAGAGTATTCACAATGAAAAAAAAAATAAACAAATGGCCAAGAGTGGGATTGTGGGGTCATATGGAATTTCTATGTATAGTTTTCTAAGGTATCTCCAAACTGTTCTCCATAGTGGCTGTACCAGTTTACATTCCCACCAACAGTGCAGTAGGGTTCCCACACTTGGGCATCTATCCAGACAAAACTCGACGTAAAAGAGACACGTGCACTCGCATGTTCATTGCAGCACTATTCACAATAGCCAGGACATGGAAACAACCCAAATGTCCATCGACAGAGGATTGGATTCGGAAGAAGTGGTATATATACACAATGGAATACTACTCAGCCATAAAAAAGAATGACATAATGCCATTTGCAGCAACATGGATGGAACTAGAGACTCTCATCCTGAGTGAAATGAGCCAGAAAGACAAAGATAAATACCATATGATATCACTTATAACTGGAATCGAATATCCAGCACAAATGAACATCTCCTCAGAAAAGAAAATCATGGACTTGGAGAAGAGACTTGTGGCTGCCTGATGGGAGGGGGAGGGAGTGGGAGGGATCAGGAGCTTGGGCTTTTCAGACACAACTTAGAATAGATTTACAAGGAGTTCCTGCTGAATAGCATTGAGAACTTTGTCTAGATACTCATGTTGCAACAGAAGAAAGGCTGGGGGAAAAATGTAATTGTAATGTATACATGTAAGGATAACCTGACCCCCTAGCTGTACAGTGGGAAAATAAAAAAATTAAAATTAAAATTAAAAATAAATAAATAAACAAATGGGATCTAATCAAACTTCAATGTTTCTGCACAGCAATGGAAACCCTAAGCAAAACAAAAAGACAACCCACAGAATGGGAGAACATCTTTGCTAGTGAATCGACTGACAAGGGATTAATCTCCAAAATTTATAAACAACTTCTGCAGCTCCATACCAAAAAAACAAACAACCCCATCCAAAAATGGGCAGAATATCTAAACAGGCCCTTCTCCAAAGAAGACATACAGATGGCCAAAAAACACATGAAAAGATGTTCAACATCTCTCATTATTAGAGACATGCAAATCAAAACCATTCTGAGGTACCACCTTACACCAGCCAGAATGGCCATCATCAAAAGTCTGCAAACAATAAGTGCTGGAGAGGGGGGTGGAGAAAAAGGAACCCTATCACACTGTTGGTGGGATTTGAAATTGGTACAACCACTGTGGGAAACAGTATGGAGATTCCTCAGAAAACTAAACATAGAACTACCATTTGATCCATCAATCCCACTCCTGGGCATCTATCCAGAGAAAACCATGACTCGCAAAGACACATGTACTCTGATGTTCATTGCAGCACTATTTGCAATAGCCAAGACATGGAAACAACCTAAATGTCCATCAACAGAGGAGTGGATCAAGAAGATGTGGTACATATACACAATGGAATATGACTCAGCCATTAAAAGGAGTGAAATACCGGCATTTTTAGCAACATGGATGGACCTAGAAATTATCATGCTAAGTGAAGTCCTCCCTACAATGAGACACCAACATCAAATGCTTTCACTGCCATGTGGAATCTGAAAAAATGACAGACTAAATTTCTTTGCAGAACAGATGCTGACTCACAGACATTGAAAATCTTATGGTCTCTGGAGGAGGCAGTTTTGGGGGTGGGGGGATGTTCTTGGGCTGTGGGATAGAAATCCTGTGAAATCAGATTGTTATGATCATTATGCAACTACAGATGTGATAAATTTATTTGAGTAATAAAAAAATAAAGACCTCTGAATTGGAAAGTAAGGAATTTGAGTGTGAAAGAACATGAAATATCCCATGTACAAGCCCCCATTTCCATCCCTACAAGGCTGAGAAGTACATATATACTCCATTATTCATTCAACTGTATCAAAAGATATATCAAAAATCTGGAATCTTCCAGAAAGTTGCATATATTTTTAATCCACTGAAAATGTTTACACACACACTGGCCCATCCTTTATCCCTCCAGAAAACTCAAGCAGCTTGATTTGTTGAGAGAAACCTCTCTACACCTCCAGAGAAAGCATGTTCTCAAAAATGTTTGTTTCAACCACAGGAGAGAGAAGCAGCAAGTTACTGGTTTGTCTGTCATCCTGGTCTGTGTCCTTCCTCCCCCTCTCCTCCTGTTCTCCCAATTTATCTTTTAGCCTATTTTTTTCCCAAGGCAGATCATATGCATAAGGAATGTCTCTCTTTGCACCTTATCCACAAAGACAATGAATCAAAAAAAATAGCTTCTAGGATTAAATAACTCCCCTCCCCATAAGATCACATGTCAGGGAAGTAAAATTTTCCCAGATGACTGAAAGCTTGGCATTCCTACTCAAGAATTAATGATGGACACTCTTCCTTCCCCTCTAGATTTAGGGCTCATAACAGAAATACAATATAAAGAAGACATAGCCAGGCAGTTGTTGGAGAAGAACCTTACACAGAAATTGAACTGGCAGACTGGGGGTTTGTCCTTAATATCTTTCACAGGTTTCACAAACTATTCTTGGATCCTGATCAATAGTCAGACTAAGTAGCTTCCTAAGATTTCCTTAGAATAAGAATAAGGTGGGGTTGTGGGAGATAAATTAGTCATCTAAAACATTTATTAAGATACACAGAAAATATACACCTCCTAGATAGATAGAAAGCTCTAATGCTTGGGGAAAAGGCCCAGTACTGGCAGCAACAGAGCCAAGTTTGAAGGAGCTACATTCAAAAAGTGACCTGCTTCAAATGAGTTTGATTTTCTCGGCCTCCAGTGCAGAGGACTCTGTCCTACTTTGCCTGAATTTCTCAGGCATCTAAGGAGGGGAGACAAAGTTCACACCCCACCTTTGGGAAATGGACAAAACATATATTTGGAAAGGCTGAGAAAACACCTCCTCAGTCAAGACCCTTGAGGTAACAGCTCTGTACTACTCCCTTCATAATTTCCTCTCCTTTACTCACTCTAGGTGGCCACAGAATCCATTTTCACATCTTGGAATGACCAGGGGCAGCGAAGGGGTGAGCAGTTTAGCCCTCAGCCACAGATTGCTTCCTTTTCCTACCTCCCCATTGGCTTCTAATTAACCCTTCCTTGTCCCTATCCAGGTCAGGCCTGTTGGAAGTGTCTATGGCTTCACCATACCAGCATCTCCAGCAAATCATTACCACCCCCACCACCCCCTGCAGCCTGCCCCTACATGGACACAACTTCCCTTCAAGGCTTAATATAGGAAGATTTGCTCAGTCGCTTGGGACAGGCCTCCCTCCCCAGCTCTCAACAGGAACCAGATCCCAGAGCTCACCAGTGGGTCTCCAGTAAGGAGGGATTCCACTGGCTTTAACCCCTTGAGGGGAGTTAGTTCTCATTTGGGACACAATGAAGTAGGTCCTATTGAGCTTGACTGACAATCTCCCTCTGCTTCACATCATCCCTACCCTACACAAGGGAAAAGGCCAGGCCAACACCTTTTTTCCTCCCTTTTGGCCAGTTTTAATTCTCTCACTATATGTGCCAAACCTGGAATGGGATGGGGAGGGTGAAGAATGATAGGAGACAGGGGGCATAGGAAAAAGACAGCACGAGTGCAGAAAGGAAACTCAGTAGTAAATCAGAGTTCAAACACAGTGTTTACTTATGAAATTTGGGGCTGGTGCTAGTTTCTGCAGTGGTGGTGATAGAGGAGGAGGAAGAGGAGGCAGGATCCTGAAAGGGAGTCAGGTCCCGGAAGGCATAGAATCCTGAAGGTAGGAGGAGGTAGTGTTTGCTGTAGTGGGCCAGGTGGGCATGGTCTGGGTACTGGGGGTTCCTGGCACTAGGAGTCTGGAGCCTGGAAGTCCTGCTGTTGTGGACAAGACCCTTGGGGTGAGGTGGGGGAGCAGTGTTCTAGGCGGTGGTGGAGCATGAGCTGGCCCAGATGGGCAAGGGAAGCCAGTGGGGACCTGAGTGAAGGTCCCCAATTGTGGGCTACTCCAATTGGGCATCCCGGAAGAGGCGGCGCCACCAGAGGAGGGGGTAGCAGGAGACAGTGGAAGGGTCGTGGTGGTGGTCTCCATGGCCTTGTGGAAGGAGCTTGGACTGGGGAGGAAGAAGGCGTCATGACCCATCTCCCAGAGTCCACCAAACTCGGTGGTCACATAGCTCGGTAGCCCCCACAGGCGTGCAGCAGTGGTGGCAGGCTCAGGTAGCTGGCTCAGCGACTGCTTGCAAATCTGTTCCCTGCCCCCACGCTCCTTCCCCCATAGGCGGGTGGCAGGCAGGGAAGAGAGGAGCAGTGGAGAGGTGACTGCGAGGAGGCGCTTGGAAGAGGGGCTAGGGTGCCCAGGACACTGCCGGTCTTGGAGCAGCGGAGCGCTTCTGCCCCCGGCCAAGCAACCTCCTGTGTGTCTGCTGCTACTGCTACTGCCCGCTGCCTGCTAGCAGTTACAGCCTTTCTAGCATTCTCGGGGCAGCTGGCCCACTCCCTGGGATACCCGCCAGCTCAGCCATTGGGCCATGTGCCACCTTCAGGCGCCTAGCCCGCAGTCCACGAAATACCAGGTGACTGAGAGCTGCATTCCGCCACAGGTGGGTAGGCCTGGTCTGCAGGGCCGCATTCCTTGGCATCTACTCTGGCTGCTCCGTGAGGCCAGGAGGCAAGGTACACCTGTTCTTGGGAGAGACTAATCCCAGTGAGGAGTTAGGCCCAGAAGGCCAGCGGCCAGGCTGGCTTGATCCTGCGCCCTGAGGCTCTGCTCAGGCATCATGGCCCAAGAGTCAAACTCTAGCAAGCTCTGAGCTCTGCCACAGTTGCTGTTAGCACAGGCGGGACATGCTGGGCGCCCTCAGAGGGAGCCCCACCATCCTCAGAAGATTAGAAACCACTGTCCAGTGCTCCTCTCCTTTGGCACTTTGAGGGGAAGATGTGAAAGGAGAGACCATGTCTGGAAAAAGCCCTCAGGGCAACGGGCAAGTTTTATGAGTGGGGAGCCATGGTGGACTGGGCTTCAGGCAAGTAGCACCTCCCATCAACACCTAATGTGTGGTTTTTTAATGTGTGCAAGATACATAAATGATCCAAGCAAACCCCCTATTGGAAGTGTGTGGCAAAAGCAGCTTGGGACCCACAGAGTGAGTTTGTTTCCTGTGAGGATGCATTGGGGTCAGAAACTGACCTGCAGGAGGAGGGGGCATTGGTGGGAAGGAGGGGAATGCAGTCCCTATACTCCTCTGCCTGACAAGAGGTGCTCCTGGGTGAAGAGCCCTTTCCCTCCAACTTCCTAAAAGAGATACTGGTTGTTGACTTCAAAAAAAAAAAAAAAAAAAAGCACGACCTAAAAGTTGAGAGTTAAGTTTTATTTGGGGCAAAATGAGGACTTAAGCCCTGGAGGCAACATCTCAAGTAACCCTGAGAAAACTGCTATAAGGCGGCAAGGGGGGAGTTAGGATATATTGGAGTTTTTGCAACAAAGGGCAGGTAATAGGAACAAAGATTACTGCTAATAACAGAAAACCAGATATCTTAAGGAATTTAGCACTTTTCTATATGAAGATGCAAAGGTCTGGGCTCACTGAAATCATTTTTTTGATAGGCACTTCAGTTATCTGAGGCCAGTATCCTGTGTTTTCACAGCCTGAGTTTCCTCTGGCCTTATGGGCTCACCCTTGGAGGTGGCTGTGCTCGCTGATGACTGTGATGTTCTTTGTTTTTATTTTTTAAATAGCCTGGGGGGTGGTATTTCAGATAGCTCTGAAAGACCTCTCCAAAGAGACAGGAGGGGATATTATCATCAGTGTATATGTGATAAAGGTGCACGCAGCCATGCACACATTTTACAAAAGTTTGCTGCTGGTCTCCCAAAGGTTACTACTACTCACGAGGAGAAGACATCACCATGAAGGATTTTAGTGTTTTTTTTTAGATATGAGGAGATGCAAGAATTGGGCTCATAAAAACTTCTCCCCAAAAATATCTAATTATCTGAAGATATGTTCTGCAAGTTTTCCCAGAGCACAGCCTCACTTCTGACCTCCACTGTGAACTCCACTCAGGGGGTGTGGCAGGTGAGCAGCTGCAGTGGCTCATGAGTCAATCCATGTAGAAGCATATGGCAAGTGATGGCAAGTGGCAATTTCCAGTTCACAGTGCTTCCCTAAGGTCATAAATTCAACCATAGTTTCAGGAGGCATTTCATTCCATGTTGCCAAGAATGCTCATTCCCTGGTCTAGTGAAGATTTCATTGGTAGGCTACTCAATGTGCTATCACTGGACTAGACCTTAACAGTAGGTAAAAGTCTCTTGACCAACTGGCTTACTAGTCTGTTATGGTCCAGGGAAACATTCCCTCTTATTACATATTCCCATATATAGAGTTACTAGTGCAACTAGTCATTGATCTGGTAAAGAACTATGTATTTGGCCAACCTCTTCAAGTCTCCTCATCATCATTATTTTTGGTGGAGGCTCAGTTACACATTTGGTAATACAAGAAACAATAATATTGTTGTCATAAGCTCGTAACAGACAAAATGATAAATGATATAGTTAATAACATTAACAGAGTTATGGTAAATAGTTAAGCCAGGAGCTTCTTACACCAAACCAGTTCTTAAAGATGTTATCAAGACTAGGGAGTGGGTCACTTAAAGCAGCACAGAGATCTCAGAATTCAGTAGGCTAATAGTCTGGTTACTATCATTTAAAATCTGTTGAATGAACATTGAGGAGCCTTTAAATTTAAATGGCCATAGCCTGGTGCTAACCATATAAATATATCCCACAATTGTGGGAGTTTTCCTTCTAATAAACAGGAGTTACAGTTTTGACTGAGACTTAGCTCATTGTTCTGGCTGAGTTTGAGTGATCCTAAAAGAAAATTTCCAGTTATGGTTAGGGTCAAAGCAGGTATTATTGGCCAGGTAAGAAAATTCCACCTAATAATAAAATAAATTTTATAAGGACTATCCAATCAGAGCCTTGGAGAAGAGAACTCCACCAAAGTACCCAGAAGTACTAGACGTAGGTAATTGACCACAAACCCAACAATTGGATTGGTTTCTAAAATTAGCTTAGGATCATGCTTCTGATGGAAAAACAATTGATTCAAGTGAAAAAGTTCAAGAAGTCAAGAAAATATTATAATAACAATATGTGTTACATCCAGCACCTTGGGCCAGCTGTCTACTTCTGATGTCATCTTTTTTCTCATCCTGGTGTGGTTTTTCCTCTACATGAGCATTGTTTTAAGATCATTTTGAGGTCAGCAGTCCTCTCTATAGACCAGTCTGGTCCAGGGGCCTTTTTAAATGGGAAATATGAATCCAAGAGTCAATTACCTTTAATTTTGCTACATATGAGCTACTTAAGAGAACCTGGTGAGGACCTTTACATCTGACTTGGAAATCATATTTTAAATTATGTCCTTTCCAGTATGTGTAATCCTCTGTTTGCAGGTACTCAGGCATCAGATATTCCACCAAAAATAAATGACTTAGATAAAATTTAGGAACAAGTTTAGAATATCTGTTTAGAAGCTTAAATTTGCAACAATATAACAATAGCAAAGAACTATCTAGGAAGTAAGTCTTAGTTAATACAAACCTCAATAACAGAATCAAATTCACAGAGTAACAGGTGTCCATTGAAACATCTCTTTCTCTCTAAAATTACTCTTATTTTTATCAAATATAGACAAACTAAGACTACTTTATTTGCCAGTTAGGTCTGGTCTCAACGAACTTGACCTGATATTTTAAGATTGATGACATAGGCTTAGAAAATTTCCAGAACTTTTGTAAGGATTCTCAGACTGAGATTTAAAAGCATCTCAGAGCTAGGAAAGTCATGCCAAGGGATTGTCAGCAATTTCGCCATACAGATTTAGGTGAATTCCTCCCTTTTCAATGTCCTCAAAATATCCTGAGATGTCTATAGTCTACCAATGAGGTGGCCTTCCTAATTTATTTGATGAAGCTGCTGGGAACTTAAGAGTTTCCAGTCTCTGGAGGGATCAGGTAGAGAGAAGAGAGAAATGTTTCAATTCTACTTACAAATGTATTATTTACAAAATTTCTATAAATCATAATTAGCCTGAAGATAAGAGTTTAATTATGTCTGGAAAACTCAGCTTAAAAGCCAGTACTATTTCATATGGAAACCATAAAATTATAACCATACTCACCAGTTCACTCAGTGCAATGTAACTAATCATTTTTGTTAAGAATTTATGAAGCTATCAGATTTCCCTTTAGAATTCTTTAATTTCTTACCCAGTTCAACATTATGGTCTATAAGTTAGAAACTTGTATTTTTCAAAAAGTCCTTTATATACATCTTCTTAAAGAGGAAGTATTTTTCAAAGGCTGATGCCAATAAAGCCATTAACTCTCTATAATGACAACATAGTTAAGGCACATTTAAAATCTGACTATAATAGAATTGACAAAGAAACTTGGTTACTGTTGTGACTTCATACTGTATATTCTAAGGAGGCTTATCACTCATTTGATAATTTCCTCCATGTATTTTAACATAACAAATAATCCTTGTTAATTTAACTTTTTTTTCTCTGAGATGCCTCAGGTGCCCTCTGAAGCATCTCAAAGTTAACTGAAGTAAACAAAACAAAACAAAACAAAACAAAATTTTAATTAGAATTTGATAGTGAGTTAATCAAAAATATCTGTTTTTTAATTTTGTTAGATAGAAAAGGTCTATCTGTAGGTCACTGTGAATAATACTTTTACCTTAATTAAAGTTTCAAGAGATCACAAAAACAAACACATAAGTTAAAGGTAAAGAACTTCATGTAATCTGTTACCAAAAGTAGAATTCCAAGCTAACCTTGTTCTCTTAACAGAGAGAAAAGTCAAATTCAAGTTTTACACCAACTTACATTTAAAATTAATTTACTCAATTAAATTTATTCTAGACTTATGTCAGTCCTGACCATGCATAAAACTCTTTTATCAGGGGGTCTACTTTTCACAAAACCTCCATCACTTTTTCTATCAAATTTGCTCAACAAAAAGGTGTTTTCTTGTAGCGAACATCTCAGGGTGGCACCAAACATATTAGTAGTTCTTAATACCTTTAACTTATCAGGCTTCAGTTCAGAAGATTGAGGATTTGATTCCCTATGTGGTTTCCAAAACTGTCATTTTTTTAAAAATGTACAACCTAAAGGTTTTATACGGGGAAAAATGAAAACTTAAGCCTGGGAGGCAGCATCTAAAGTAACCCTGAAAAAACCACTCTGAGAAGGCAAGAGGGGGAGCTATGATATATAGGAGTTTTGCAATAAAGGGCAGGTAGTAGGAACAAAATATTACTGCTAATGACAGAAAACCATACATCTCAAATTAAAGAATTTAGTGCTTTTTATGGGAAGCTGCAGAGGTCTGGGCTTATTGAAATCATTCCTTTGATTTGTTTCTCAGCCCTCTTCAGCCAATATCCTGTGTTTTCACAGCCTGAGTTTCCTCAGGGCTCAACGTTAGGAGTGGTTGCAGACTGATGGCTGCTGGAGAGTAAGTGTTTTTTGTTTTCTTCCTAAGTACTCTCAGGGCTGACCATCAGCCATGAATTTTACAGAAGTTTTCTGCTGACCTCATGAAACATTACTGATAGTCATGAGGAGCAGATGTCAGTCACCATGAAGGATTTTAGTGCCTTTTTAGACATGAGGAGATGCAAGAATTGGGCTCATAAAATCTTCTCCTAAAATTATCTAAATATCTGAAGACCTATTCTGCCAGCAGCACATAGTGCCTTACTTCTTATCTCCCAAATCTGTTCAGGGGGTGTTGGTGGCAGTAGCACTGGCCCATGATTCAATCCATGTAGAGGCAGTTGGCAAGTGATGGCAAGTGCCAATTTCCAGTTCACAACTGTGATAACTTATTTCAGTGCTTTTTTCTCAGAATGTCATGCAAACAATGAGAGGGAGACCCCAAACACCAGGATTTCTCAGGGTATCTTTGAAGGTGCCCAAGTCTTAGCTTTCTAAAGAGGTATCTGTTTTTTGCCAGGTCTACATGAAAGTTGAGATCTTTTCTGATATTTATATTGTTGTTTCTGACTGAGAAATTAATAAAACATTGGATTAACATTCCTCTTCCATTGAAAGAGAGACTCTCACCTGTAGTCCTGCCTGTGGGCCCTTCTATCACTGACTTGGAGCACCAGGTTTGGAAGATACTTTGGAGCTTGGGAGGAGCCTAACTTGACCATTGGGAACCTCTAGAAATTTTCCTGAGGGTAGTGATCCAGGCTTCTTTCATTTCTTGTCCCATAAAAATTAGATACTCTCAACTGGAGAGGTGAATACAGAGAGTCTCAGACTTTCTGAATAGGGGACCCCTTCCCCCATGGAACTGAAAGCAGCTTTGTAGCTGAGAAACCACTTTGCTTTGTAACAAAGTAACACTTGGCCTGGCACAGGGCTTGACCTGCAAGCTTCATCCTATAGAAAATTATCTGTGATTTCCTTACTCTGTCTAAAGGCTGAGTTGCCTAGTTTTTATTTCACTGGGTCAGGCCTGGGCTGAATTGGATACCAGATTTGGAGCAATCATTTTTCTGAGGCTCCATGGAAACTGAAAATTTTAGAATTTCATAGGGAAATTGTCATCCTTTCTTTTCAGGATCCTTCTGGTGTTATTTACTTGGGACAGGCCACGTGAGGAGCATGTGAGATGGAGGCTTGTGTCAGCCCAAGTAAAATTGACTCAGGGAGCCAGGCATCCAATAACATGGAGACCAACCAGACCAGTATTTCCAAGGCCCATTTCTGGCTAAGAATGTCTTCCCTTTGGAAAAAAGTAGCTAAGTGACCTTGCCCTAGTTATCCACAAAAATCCTCTTTCCAGCCAAATGAGCTTAGGTGTCTCTGACAATGGAACTTGGATATAATTCATTGCCACTGTTATTCCCTAGGAGCATCCACCTAGAGTACATGATTCCTACCATGAATTGGGTCACACACAGGGTAGACTTCTTTCTCAAAGGATGGAATGAAGCAAGGAGAAGCCTGTTTGACAAAAATGGTGATATCAATTTTAGAAGAGAGCTAAAACTTTGTTCACAGAAATCTTAGAAAGAGTTTAAGGAAAAGTTAGTGGCCATAGTCTTCCTCATGATTTATTAGTGGCCATTTTTACTGGGAGAATCATGCATTCAGGGAGACTCATCAATCTCAGACATCCAAGCTCTGAGGCAAACTTGAATGTGGGAAAACTTTGGATTTCCCTGAAGTATGTACTTTTTGAAATTTTGACATGAAATATTTGACCCACCCAGTGTCTTTGAATGCATTCCTTATTAGCTACAGAACAAAATTTCTACAGTGTCACATGGAGTGAGGATTCTGGTTATTCTTAGAAAGTCTTCTTTGTATATGAGGTAAAGTGGCCAACTTTCCAAATCTCATGTAGGTATAGATATTGTGCAGAACAGAAAGCAAGTCTAATGGCAGAACTAGGATTCAAAACCTGAGAAATAAATCATGCATATATGAGCCTTGGGTGGAAAGCTCCTTCTAGAGGAAGTATTGTCTGGGCACAAGAGTGCCTTTCTTGTATCCTCTTTTATTCATACTGGAAACACAGAGATTATTTAGGCTAGGCTGTTCCTCTGCTTTGAGTACTGTGACATGTCTTAAACAACAGACAATGTGTTTCCTAATTAAAACCTCTATGTAAGTCATTCAAAGAACACCAGGCATAGTGGTGATTTGCTCTGGCTAAAAAACTGTTGGCCACTTCCCTAAAAGAACTAACATATTTAACTATGCTTTCTGCAAAGGTTCCTTGCAAACAGTCAGCACTCTGAGTTTAGCTCAATATCACATGCCATGTACAAAAGCAAGCTTGTCTGCCAGATGTTGCAAATCACTCCAGACATTATGCATCTTATATAATAACTCCACAGAAGAACATTGTTAGAAAAACTCTGCTGGGAGCTCACTTGAAAGGGCTTCTGGTTATTAGTGGAAAACCTTTGTATATGGGTGAAAGAGGTCTAGGTTCTAAATCTCAGATATAGGTATTGTGGACAGAGGAAAGCAAGACTATGGCAGCACTAGGATTCCAAATCTGAGAAATAAATCCTTCTCACATGAGCCTTGTGTTAGAAACTACTTCTACAGAGGGATAGTCCATGTGAAATCCAGCCTTCACTAGCCAACATTCCTCATATGGCAAACACAGAGCTTTGCTTAAATAGACTATCTCTGCCTAGAGTTCTGTGACAAATATCTTAAACAACAGACTAAATGCTTTTTAATTCAAACATGTATTCCATTCACTGAATGAACACAAAGACTAGTGGTAATTAGCCTTGGTTAGAAATGCATTCCCACTTTAAAAAACTACCATATTCCACTGTGATTTCTGCAAAGCTAACCTTGGAAATGCCCAGCACTCTGAGTTTAGCTGTATATCACATGCAAAGTACAAAAGTGAGCATGCCTGGTAGATGTTACCAATCACTCTGGATGTCACACACCAGGGAGAGCACCGCCTTCACTGAAGAACACTGTTAGAAAAACTGTTATGGGAGGTCACTCAAAATGGCTTCTGGGTTACTATTGGAAACTATTCATTGTATAAGAGTGAAAGAGGTCTGAATTCCCAATATCAGCTAGTTATTGTTATTGAGGACAACAGACAACAAGACTATGCCTGTAATAGGGATTCAAACCTAAGAAAGCCACTTGAGCTTTGGATGGAAAGCATCTTCCAGAGGAAGTATTGCCTGAGTTCAAGAGTGCCTTTCTCATACTCTCTCTTATTCACAGTGGAAACACAGAGCTTACCTAGGCAAAGCCATTCTTTTGCTTTGAGTGCTGTGACATGTCTTAAATAACAGACTACAAGTTTCCTGCTATAATCCTGTATTCCACCGACTAAAAGAACAAAAAAACTAGTGGTGCTTAACTTTGTCTAGAAACATATACCTAGTTTTTTTTTTAAGATAACTAACATTTTTACTATGCTTTCTGCAGTAACCTTGCAAATGCTCAGCACTCTGAGGTTAGCTCAATATCACCTGCCATGTACAAAAGCAAGCTTGTAAGCTAGATTGCTAACAATCACTCCAGACCATACATATCTTGTATAGTAAATCCATTCACAGAGAACACTATTAGACAAACTGTGCTGACAGCTCATTCAAAAGGGCTTCTAGAGGGAGGACAAGATGGCAGAGGAGTAGGGGTACATGCTCACCCTCTTCCACAAACACAACAAAAAAAGCACATCTACAGAATAAATGACTCATACAGAACTGCAACCAATCGCTGGCAGAGGAACCTAAACTCCAATAACGGCAAGAAGTTCGTGACATTACTGGGCAGAACGGGAGAAAAGAGGAGAGTGAGAGAAGGTGAATCCGAGTGGGACAGGTGCTCCTGAAAGGGAATTGTGGAGGAGAAAGGGATCCCACACCCTGGAAAGTCACCTACACGGGGGAAAGATCGGACAAACTGGAGGAATCTCCAGATGCAGAGAAGAGTGTAGCAGTAAGTTGGAGTATGGAAAAGCCAATCAAGAACTGAACGGACCATCTGAACTACGGGCACGGTCACCAAAAATTAAGACGCCTGGGTGGGGGCTGGGCACCGAGTTGTCGACTCTGGAGGTTAGTCCCCAGGAAAGGGCTGGGGGACGCCTGGAAGGGGCACAGTCACCAAAAATTGAGACGCCTGGGTGGGACTGGGCACCGAGAACTTGCATCCGAAGGTTAGTCTCCAGGAAAGGGCTGGGGGATGCCTGGGTGGGGGCTGGGCACCAAGACCTCGGCTCCAGAGGTTAGGCCCCGAGAACAGGCTGGGGGGGCAGGGCGGAGCGGAGACTGCGTGGGAGGTCTAGAAACTGGTCTGTCAAGTTTGACGGGGAAGAGACAGCCTGGGAGACTAGAAAAAAAAGCTGTCGCAGAGAAAGGGAGCAATACTCTAGGGGCAGGGAAGTGGAAAGCCACATCAGTGGGAACCTGGGAGAAGAGCCTGGTCTGCGCCCGTGCTGGGGAGGGGAGAGAAGAAAGGGTGGGTCCCCATAGAATACCCCCCTTGCCACAGAAAGCATACTGGCCCGCTAGCTAGCAGAAAGCTGTGCTTCCCACTGCATCCCCTCCCCCCACACCCACCACCCCCTAAGCTCTCCTGAACCTGGGGCTGCCTGCCATCCAGGAGGGCTGGCCTCAAAAATTGCCTGAAGCCTACCACTGCAAGGGCTGTCCCTGCACAGGCCTGCTTGCCCTTTGGAGGGGCTACAATTCTGCAGAGCAGCATCAAACACCACCAGCCCCCGAGAAAAGGCCTTGCAGCCCAGAAAAGCTAGAACAAGCCTAGCTAGGCAGTGAATAGAGCTGCCTAATTCTCGGACAGTTTTTCTGAGTCGGGCTGCCCCGGGGAGGAGCCAGGTGGGTTTTCAGCAGCCCTGCTACCCGCCCAAGCACTCAGGGGGTGCCGAGCCCTAGTGGATCAGCTGCATAGGACTGCCAGCTCCAGGCAGGACGTCCTGCAGCACAGAAAAGCTGCAACAAGCCTGGCTGAGTCGGGAAAAGATCTCAGACGAACTTTCTGAGTCAGGCTGCCCTGGGGAGGAGCCTCTTGGGTTTCCAACGGCACTGCTACCCACCCAAGCCCCCAGGGGGTGCTGAGCCCTAGCGCATCAGCTGCATAGGACTGCCAGATCAAGGCAGGACCCCCTGCAGCCCAGAAAAGCTGCAACAAGCCTGGCTGAGGTGTGAAAAGATCTCAGATGTTCCTTCTGGTTCAGGCTGCCCTGGGGAGGAGCCTCGTGGGTTTTCAGCGGCCCTGGTAGACACCAAAGCCCTCAGGGGGTGCCCCACTCCTGCAGAATAGCTGCTAAGCACAACCAGCCCCCTGGAAAAGCCCCTGCAGCCCAAAAACCTGCAACAAGCTCGGCCAGACTGTGAAAAGATCTGCCTACATTCTCAAGCCATCCTTCTGAGTTGAGCTGCCCTAGGGAAGAGCCTCTTAGGTTCTCAGTGACCCAGATAGCTGCTCCAGCCCCCAGGGGGTGCTACACTCCTGAGGAACAGCTGCCCAACACCGCCAACCCCCTGCAAGAACCCCACAGCCTAAAAACACCAGAGCAAGCTCTGCATGACCAAGTGAAATCTGCTACCATCGTGGTGTGGACCTCCCAGTCCTGGCTGCCCTCAGGAAGCCATCCTTTGCTTCAAAGACACACTGTTAGCCCCATCAACACTCCAGAAAAGCCACACTGCCTCAAAAAAGATTGACCAACAACGCCAGCCCTCAGGAAATATTCCATGGCAGTGACAAGGCAAACACTGCCCGAGCACGGAGAGTAAGAAACCAACCTCAGGAGAAAGAAACCAACAAGCATGATGAAGAAGCTGAGAAAACCACCCCCAGTCAAACCAACAGGAGAACTCACCTAAAACAGTCAACAATGAAACAGATCTCTGCAGTCTGACAGACCTGGAGTTCAAAAGAGAAATAGTGAAAATACCGAAGGAATTAAGAGAAGATATGAACAGTAATGTAGATACCCTCAGAAAGGAACTAGAAAATATAAGGAGGAGCCAAGAAAAACGAGAACACTCATTTGCAGAGATGCAAACTGAACTAAGGGCAGTAAAGTAAAAACCACAATGAATAATGCAGAAGAATGAATCAGTGATATGGAAGATAGAATAATGGAAATCACGCAATCTGGTCAACAGACAGAAAACCGAATCAAAAAGCTGGAAAGCAACATAAGAGACCTATGGGATAATATAAAGCTGGACAATATACGCATAATCGGAATTCCAGAAGGAGTAGAACAAGATAAGGGGATGGAAAATTTATTTGAAGAAATTATCGCTGGAAACTTCCCAAATCTAAAGGATACTGGGTTCAAGATACAAGATGCACAGAGGGCCCCAAACAAACTGAACCCAAACAGACCCACACCAAGACACATCATCATAAAAATGGCAAAAGTTAGTGATAAAGAGAGGATCCTAAAGGCAGCAAGAGAAAAACAGAATGTTACCTACAAGGGAACCCCCATAAGAATATCAGCTGATTTCTCTACAGAATCACTACAGGCCAGGAGGGAATGGCAAGAGATATTTAAAGTGCTAAAAGGAAAAAATATGCAACCTAGAGTACTCTACCCAGCAAGAATATCATTTAAAATAGAAGGGGAAATAAAAATTTTTTCCAACAAACAAAAACTTAAAGAATACAGTAACACAAAACCCAGGTTAAAGGAAATATTGAAAGGGCTTCTCTAAACCAAAAAGAAAGGAAGGAAAGGGAAGAAAAAAGAAAAACAAAAAAAAAAAGAAAAGAAAAAGAAGAGGAAGAACTAGGACTGAGGAAACCACAATCAGAGAGCAGTCACTCAAATAAGCCAGCATACAGATCCAATCATGAACATGTTTCAAACAAAATAAAATTAAAAAGAAAAAAAGAAAAAAAGAAAAAAGAGTCATCAAAACCATAAAATATGGGCAAGGGATGTTAGGAAGTAAATAACCCTTTTTGCTTGTTTGTATGTTTCTCTTCTTAATTTTAATATAGTAATGCAGTGCTTGAACTTACAGGACCATGAGGCTAAAACACACAATTATGGAAAGGGGTTAGCATACTTAAAAAACAGGGCAACCACAAGCCAAAACCAAATATTGCATTCACAAAAAATGAAAAAAAAACAATACACTCAAGCAGATAATATCAGGAGACCATCCAACCAAAAAAAAGAAAGAAAAAAAAAAGAAAAAAGAAAGGAAGCATGGAAAACCAAGGAATCAACTGGAACACGAGGTTCAAAATGGCAATAAATAATAATCTATCACTTATCACCTTAAATGTCAATGGACTGAATGCCCCAATCAAAAGACACAGAGTGGCTGAGTGGATAAAAAGGCAAAAACCTTCAATATGCTGCCTACAAGAAGCTCACCTTAGGACAAAAGATACATATAGATTGAAAGTGAAAGGGTGGGGAAAAATATTTCACGCCAATAGACATGACAGGAAAGCAGGAGTCGCAACGCTCATATCAGACAAAATACACTTTAAAACAAAAGACCTAAAGAAAGACAAAGAAGGACACTACTTAATGATTAAGGGATCCATCCAAGGAGAGGACGTTACTGTCGTCAACATATATGCCCCAAATATAGGAGCACCCAGATACATACAACAAATATTAACAGACCTAAAGGGAGATATTGATGAGAGCACAATCATAGTAGGAGACCTTAATACCCCACTCACTTCAATGGACAGATCCTCTAGACAGAAAACCAATAAAGCAACAGAGATCCTAAAGGAAACAATAGAAAAGTTAGACTTCATTGATATCTTCAGGACACTACAACCAAAAAAAGCAGAATACACATTCTTCTCAAATGCTCATGGAACAGTCTCAAGAATCGACCACATATTGGGACACAAAGTGAATCTCAATAAATTTAGGAGCATAGAAATTATCACAAGAATCTTCTCTGACCACAATGCCATGAAATTAGAAATCAACCATGGGAAAAGAAATGAGAAAAACCCTACTACATGGAGCCTAAACAACATGCTACGAAAAAACCAATGGGTCAATGAGGAAATCAAGAAGGAAATTGAAAACTACCTTGAAACAAATGATAATGAAGACACAACGCCTCAAAATCTATGGGATGCTGCAAAAGCAGTGCTCAGAGGGAAATTCCTAGCGAAACAGGCCTTGCTCAAAAAAGAAGAAAGATCCCAAATGGAGAACTTAACCCTCCACCTAAATGAATTAGAAAAAGAAGAACAAAAAAGACCTAAAGTCAGCAGAAGGAAGGAAATTATAAAGATCAAAGAGGAAATCAATAAAATAGAGACTCCAAAAAAGTAGAGAAAATTAATACAACCAAGAGCTGGTTCTTTGAAAAGGTAAACAAAATTGACACACCCTGGCCAGATTCACTAAAAAGAGGAGAGAAAGGACCCAAATAACCAAAATTATAAGTGAAAAAGGAGAAATCACAATGGATACAGCAGAAATACAAAAAACCATAAGAGAATACTATGAACAACTATACGGCAACAACTTTGACAATCTGGAAGAAATGGACAATTTTCTAGACTCTTACAGCCTGCCAAAACTGAATCCAGTAGAAACAGACCAACTGAACAGACCGATCACTAGAAATGAAATTGAAGAGGTCATAAAATCACTCCCTACAAATAAAAGTCCAGGACTGGATGGCTTCACAGGCAAATTCTCTCAAACATATAAAGAGGAATTGGTGTCCATCCTCTTAAACTCTTTCAAAAGGTGGAAGAAGAAGGAATACTCCCAAGGACATTCTATGATGCCACCATCAACATAATTCCAAAACCAGACAAAGATACCACCAAAAAAGAAAACTATCGCCCAATATCATTGATGAATATAGATGCAAAAATTCTCAACAAAATCTTAGCCAACCAAATCCAACAACATATCAAAAAAAATTATACGCCATGACCAGGGTGGGTTCATCCCAGGTTCACGAGGATGGTTCAAACTATGCAAATCAATCAGCATCATATACCACATTAACAAAAAGAAAAGTCAAAAATCATATGATCATCTCAGTAGACGCAGAAAAACATTTGACAAAGTCCAACATCCATTCATGATCAAGACCCTCACCAAAGTGCGTATACGGGGAACATTCCTGAATATAATCAAAGCCATTTATGACCAACCCACCACAAATATCATCCTCGATGGGGAAAAACTGAAAGCCTTCTCACTCCAATCTGAAACAAGACAGGGATGCCCACTCTCACCACTGCTCTTCAACATCGTTTTGGAAGGCCTAGCCACAGCAATTAGACAAACAAAAGAAATAAAAGGCATCCATATAGGAAGAGAAGAGATCAAACTGTCACTGTATGCAGATGACATGATACTATAGATAGAAAACCCGAAGGACTCAACCCCAAAACTACTCGACCTGATTAATAAGTTCAGCAAAGTAGCAGGATATAAGATTAACATTCAGAAGTCAGTCTTGTTTCTGTATACCAGCAATGAAATATTAGAAAAGGAATACAGAAATATAATACCTTTAAAATTGCACCTCACAAAATCAAATACCTTGGAATACACCTGACCAAGGAGGTAAAGGACCTATATGCCGAGAACTATAAAACTTTAAGCAAAGAAATCAAAGAAGATGTAAAGAAATGGAAAGATATTCCATGTTCCTGGATTGGGAAAATCAATACTGTAAAAATGGCCATCCTACCCAAAGCAAACTACAGATTCAATGCAATCCCTATCCAATGACCCAGGACATTTTTCACAGAACTAGAACAAACAATCCAAACATTTAGATGGAACCACAAAAGACCAAGAATCGCCAAAGCAATCCTGAGAAACAAAAACCAAGCAGGGGGCATAACTCGGCCAGACTTCAAGAAATACTACAAAGCCACAGTCATCCAAACAGTGTGGTACTGGTATCAAAACAGACAGACAATGGAACAGAATAGAGAACCCGGAAATACACCCTGACACCTATGGTCAATTAATCTTTGACAAGGGAGGGAAGAACATAAAATGGGAAGAAGAAAGTCTATTCAGCAAGCACTGCTGGGAAACCTGGACAGCTGCATGCAAAGCAATGAAATGAGAACACACCCTCACACCATGCACAACAATAAACTCCAAATGGCTGAAAGACTTAAATATACGGCAGGACGCCATCAAACTCCTAGAAGAGAACATAGGCCAAACACTCTCTGACATCAACATCATGACTATTTTCTCAGGTCAGTCTCCCAAAGCAGTAGAAATTAGAGCAAAAATAAACCCATGGGACCTCATCAAACTGAAAAGCTTTTGCACAGCAAAGGAAACCCAAAAGAAAACTAAAAGACAACTTTCAGAATGGGAGAAAATAGTTTCAAATGATGCAACCGACAAGGGCTTAATCTCTAGAATGTATAAACAACTTATACAACCCAACAGCAAAAAAGCCAATCAACCAATGGAAAAATGCGCCAAAGACCTGAATAGACATTTCTCCAAAGAAGATATACAGATGGCCAACAAACATATGAAAATATGCTCAACCTCGCTGATTATAAGAGAAATGCAAATCAAAACTCCCATGAGATACCACCTCACACCAGTCAGAATGGCCATCATGAATAAGCCCACAAATAACAAGTGCTGGAGGGGCTGTGGAGAAAAGGGAACCCTCCTGCACTGTTGGTGGGAATGTAAACTGGTAGAGCCATTATGGAGAACAGTTTGGAGATACCTTAGAAATCTATACATAGAACTTCCATATGACCCCGCAATCCCACTCTTGGGCATCTATCCAGACAAAACTCGACTTAAAAGAGACACGTGCACTCGCATGTTCATTGCAGCACTATTCAGAACAGCCAGGACATGGAAACAACCCACATGTCCATCGACAGAGGATTGGATTAGAGAGAAGTGGTATATACACACAATGGAATACTACTCAGCCATAAAAAAGAATGACATAATGCCATTTATAGCAATATGGATGGAACTAGAGACTCTCATCCTGAGTGAAATGAGCCAGAAATGCCATATGATATCACTTATAACTGGAACCTAATATCCAGCACAAATGAACATCTCCTCAGAAAAGAAAATCATGGACTTGGAGAAGAGACTTGTGGCTGCCTGATGGGAGGGGGAGAGAGTGGGAGGGATCAGGAGCTTGGCCTTATCAGACACAACTTAGAATAGATTTACTAGGAGATCCTGCTGAATAGCATTGAGAACTTTGTGTAGATACTCATGTTGCAACAGAAGAAAGGGTGGGGGAAAAATGTAATTGTAATGTATACATGTAAGGATAACCTGACCCCCTTGCTGTACAGTGGGAAAATAAAAAAAAAGAATAAAACTTTTCTGATCCTCTTAAAAAATAAAAAATAAAAACAGAAGACTCCTTGACCACTCCGCCCAGTTCCTCTGATCTCAGGACACCCACATCAGAGTGCAACCTTCTCTTTTGGGATAAATTTCTCTGACCTTAGGGACACCCAGCCTGAGTAGTTGCACCCCAAATTTTGTTCTCTTAGCCTCCATCCCCTCTTAGTTCTTTCTTTCTAACTATGGAGAACACTTCCTCCAGTCCTCAGCAAGACACCCCTGTTGGCTATCTCTAATGAAATTTAGAGACACTGTAATATTGCTTAGATAAAATATAAATTATATAGTGGGTCTCAGTGACCAGAAACTGGCAATTTTGATTTTAACATCTTGTGTGACCTCAGTAACTTTTGTCACCTTAATGGCAAGTGTTTGGAAGTTCCTTAAGTTCAGGCCTTTTTTACCCTCTGTCACAAGTTGAAGTCACTATTAGTATCCCAGGAGCCTTAGAAAATCCATTGGTGGCATCTCTAGAATCCAGTTCACTGCATGCAGGCCTTAAATATGAGTGACATTGAGGAAAAGTTTTCTTTCTGTAGCTTATCAGGATTATATGCAAAGACAATGGGTGGGTCAAAACTTTCATGTCAGAATTTCAGAAAGTATATACTTAAGTACCCCGGGGTTGGGGGCCCTCCAATTCAGAATATCCAAAATACTCTGGATTTAACCTGTGCACAAAAATCTCATTGCCTGTTACTTCTCCACACTTGTGGTGTGTAATTCATATGGGACAAGGGCTGAAGGAAGCCTGTATCCCTATCCTCAGGAAAAGGTCTATAGATTCCCTTTGGTTAAGTCAGGCTCCTTCCAGGGTCAGGTAATCTTCCAAAACTGGTATTCCAAATCAGTGATAGAAGACCCCACAAGGCAGGACTCTGAGCCCGAGTCCTTTCATTGGTAGAGGGGTGTTCATCCAATTGTTTCTAAGTTCCTCACTCAGAAACAAATATGTCAAAATTGGGGAAGATCTCAACTTTCATGTAGGATTGACAAAAGACAGAAACTTACTTCTTTGGAAAGCTAAGGCTTGGGCACCTTCAAAGATACCCTAAGAAATCCTGATGTCCATGGCCTCATTCTCATTGTTTTCATGACTTTATAAGCAAAAGCACTGTGTAGAAAAATCATTGTGTAGATATTTGCTGGCATAGCTCATTCTAATCTCTCTACACACAATGGTGACCCAAGTCTTACCAGGAAATAGAGTGCTACTGACTGTTTTCCTATGTCACAAAGGAGGTCCCTTGTAGTGTCCTGGGGTCCTTAGAAAATCCATTGACTGCACCTCTGGAATTCAATTCACTGCATGCCTGCCTCAAGGATGAGTGATATTATGGAAGAATTTTCTTTTTGCAGCTTGTCAAGATTATATACAAAGACTTTGGGTGGGTCAAAACTTTCATGTCAAAATTTCAAAAAGTACATGCTTTAGTCCAGGGAAAGCTAAAGTTTTCTCAAATTCAAGTTTTCCTCAGAGTTCAGGTATCTGAGATTGGCCAGTTTCTCTGAAGGCCTGTTACCCCCTGTAAAAACAGTCAGTGATAAAACACAAAGAACAACATTATGTCTGCTACATTTTCCTTAACCTCTAAGCTTTCTGTAAACAAACTTCTTCTCTCCCCTAAAATCAATTTCACCGTTTTCAGCAGACAGGCTTATCCTTCTTTCATTCCAGCCTTGGAGAAGGAAATCTATCATCGTTTGTGTTACCCAATTCATATCGGCATCATGAAGGTTTAGTCTCCTTTCACAGTGGAAAAACACTGGCAAATGACTATCTTCAAGCTCCCTTGTCAGAGATACCTAAGCTAATTTCAGCTGTCAATAAGTCTCTGTGGAGAACTTGGGCAAGGTCACATCACTACCTCTCTCTAAAGAGAACCCTTTTTCAGCCAGAAACACTGGTCTTTTTGGTCTCCTTGTCAGTGCAGGCCTGGATCCCTGAGTCCATCTTATTTGACTGATACATGCCTGTGCCTCTCATGCCCTTCAAGCAGTCATTCTGAATGACATAACATCAGGGAGGTGGCATCTAGCCTTTTGCAAGACCCTAAAAAGAAAGGAGGAAGTTGTCCCTATGGCCAGTTGAGAATTTTGTTTCCATGCAGCTTCAGGAAAATGATAGCTCCAAATTTAGTATCCAAATTATCCCAGGCCTTTTTTTTTTACCCAGTGGGAAAAAAAATTTTCTTCACTAAAAAAAAAATAAAATAAAATAAATAGGCAACCCCTCCCTTACACAGACTGAGGAAATCAGAATTTTTTATAGGGTAAAGCCTGCAGGTCAGGCCCAGTGTCAGGCACAGAGTTACTTTGTTGCAAAGCTAAGGTGTTTCTCCGTGGTGAAGCTGCCTTCACTACCCTGGATGGGTGAAGGCCTCCAATTCAGAACATCTGTGACTGTCTGGATTTAACCTGTGCACAAAAATCCCAACACCATTATTTATGTACATTTGCAATGTACAATTCCTAATGGACAAGTACTGAAAGAAGCCTGTATCCCTACCTTCAGCTAAAGGTCTAGAGTTTCTCTTTGGTTAAGTCAGGCTTTTCCAAGGGTCAGGGAGTCTTCCCAACCTGGTATTCCAAGTCAGTATTAGAAGTCCCTACAGTCAGAACTCTGGGGCCAAATGATTATTTCATTGATAGAATTAATAGAGGGGTGTTCATCCAATGGTTTTCAAGTTCCTCACTCTGAAGTAACTATGTCATAATCTAGGTAAATATCAACTTTCATGTAGAACTTTCAAAATTCATAAACTTACTTCCTTAGAATGCTAAACATTGGGCACCTTCAAAGATGCCCTTAGAAATTCTGGTGTCTGGGTCCTCACTTTCACTGTATGCATTACACTGTGAGCCAAAGCACTGCACTGCAAAATCACAGTGCACAGTTGCTGGCATAGCTCATTTCCATCTCTCTACATGTAATGCTGACCCAAGCCTTTACCAGGAAACAGAGTATGACTGACTCTTCCCATGTCAGAAAATGAGGTCCCTGCCAGTGTCCTAGGAGCCTCAGAAAATCCACTGACTGTTCAATACAGTTCAATCCCTGCAGGGCATTAAGATGAGTGACATTGTGGAAGAATTTTCTTTCTGTAACTATTTATGACTATACCAAAGACACTGGGTGGTAAAATCTTTCATGTCAAAATTTCAAAAAGTACATACTTTGGTTCAGGGAAAGCCAAAGTTTTCCCACATTCATGTTTGCCTCAGAGCTTGAGTGACTGATATCTTCCAGTCTCTCTGAAGGTATGATTCCCCCAGTGAAAAATATCTACTGATAAAACACGTGGAACAACATATGGCCACTACCATTTCCTTAAACTCTAAGGTTTATGTGAGCAAGATTTACCCTCTCCCTTAAAATTGATTTCACCCTTTCTAGAAGACAGGCTACACTCTTTATTTCATCCTTGGTGGAGGAAGTCTACTACCCTGTGTGTTATGCCATTCAGGATAGGACTCACACACTCTAGATAGACATTTCTTTCACAGTTGAAGAACCCTGGCAATTAACTATCTCCCAGTTCCTTTTGAAGAGAGAATTAGAGTGCATTTTGGCTGTAAGGAGGTCTTTGTGGAGAACTTGGGGCAAGGTTACATAACTACTTCACCAAAGGAAAACACTGGTCTTTTTTTTTTTTTTTTTTTTTTGCTCAATGAATTTTATTACATTTATAGTTGTACAACTATCATCACAAACCAATTTTATAGCATTTCCATCCCAAATTCACAACCCATTCCCCCAACTCCCAATCTGTCTCCTTTGGAAAACAAAAATTTTTCAAAGTCTGTGAGTCAGTATCTGTTCTGCAAAGAAATTCATCTTGTCTTTTCTTTTTTTAATTCCACATGTAGGTGATAGTATATGATGTTAGTGTCTCACTATCTGACTAACTTCGCATAGCATGATCATTTCTAGGTCCATCCATGTTGCTGCAAATGCCATTATTTCTTTCCTTTTAATGGCTGAGTAATATTCCATTTACATATATGTATCACATCTTCTTTATCCACTCTTCTTTCAATGGATATTTAGGTTATTTCCATGTCTTGGCTTTTGTATATAGTGCTGCAATGAAAATTGGAGTACATGTATCTTTTTGAGTCATGGTTTGCTCTGGATAGATGCCCAGGAGTAGGAGTGCTGTATCAAATGGTAATATTATTTTCAGTTTTCTGAGGAATCTCCATAATGTTTTCCATGGTGGTTGTACTAATCTATATTCCCAAAAGCAATGTAATAGTGTTCCCTTTAATCCACACCCTCTCCAGCCTTTATAGTCTGTAGTTTTTGATGATGGCCATTCTGGCTGGTGTCAGGTGGTACTTCATAGCAGTTTCAATTTGTATTTCTCTAATAATTAGTGATTTTGAACATCTTTTCATGTGTTTTTTTTTTTTTGCTATATGCATGTCTTCTTTGGAGAATTGTCTGTTTAGAACTTATGCCCCTTTTTCAATAGTGTTGTTTGTGTTTTGGTATTGAGCTGCAGGATGTGTTTATAAATTTTGGAGAATAATCCATTGTCAATGGCTTCATTTGCAAACATTTTCTCCCATTCCGTGGGTTTTCCTTTCATTTTGTTTAGGGTTTCCTTTGCTCTTCAGAAACTTTTAAGTTTAATTAAGTTCCATTTGTTTATTTTTTTATTTTCATTACTCTAGGGGGTGGAACTTAGAAAATATTGCTGTGGTTTATGCTGGAGAGTGTTTGGCCTATATTTTCTTCTAAGAGTTTTATAGTATCATGTCTTATATTTAAGTCTTTAATCCACTTGGAGTTTATCTTTCTGTATGGTGTTAGGAAGTGTTCTGATTTCATTCTTTTACAGGTAGCTGTCCAGTTTTCCCAGCACCACTTATTGAAGGGACTGTCTTTTCTCCATTGTATGTTCTTGGCTCCTTTGTCATAGATTCATTGACTTTAGATGTGTGGGTTTATCTCTGGGCTTTCTATCCTGTTCCACTGATCTATATTTCTGTCTGTGCCAGTACCATACAGATTTGATGACTGTAGCTCTGTAGCATTGTCTGAAGTCAGGAAGCCTGATTCCTCCAGCTCCATTTTCCTTTCTCAGAATGGCTTTGGCTATTCTGGATGTTTTGTGCTTGTTCTAGTTCTAGTTTTAGTTCTGTATATAATGTCCTTGATAATTTGATAGGGATTGCACTGAATCTATAGATCATGTTAAGTAGTATAGTCATTTTGATAATATTGATTCTTCCAATCCAAGAGCATGTTATGTCTTTCCATCTGTTTATGTCTTTTTTGATTTCTTTCTTCAGTGTCTTATAGTTTTCAGAGTACAGATTTTAGTCTATTTATGTAGGTTTATTCTGAAGTATTTTATTCTTTTTGATGTGATGGTAAATGGGATTGTTTCCCTAATTTCTCTTTCTGATCTTTTGTTGTTAATATATAGAAATGCAGTTGATTTCTGTGTATTAATTTTGTATCCAGAAACTTTGCCAAATTAATTAATGAACTCTCACATTTTTCTGGTAGTGTATTTAGGATTTTCTAGGTACAGCATCATGTCATCCGCAAATAGTGATAGTTTTACTTCTTTCTTTCCAATTTGGATTCCTTTTATTTCTTTTACTTCTCTGATTGCTGTGGCTAGGACTTCCGAAACTATGTTGAATAGTAGTGGCAAGAGTGGACATCCTTGTCTTGTTCTTGACCTCAGTAGAAATTCTTTCAGCTTTTCACCATCGAGAATGATGTTAGCTGAGGGTTTGTCATATATGTCCTTTATTATATTGTGGTGGGTTCACTCTATCCCCACTTTATGAAGGGTTTTGATCAGAAATGGGTGTTGGATTTTGTCAAAGGCTTTTTTGGCATCTATTGAGAGGATCATATGGTTTTTATTCTTCAGTTTGTTAATGTGGTGTATCACACTGATGGATTTGCATATATTGAAGAACCCTTGCATCCCTGGAATAAATCCCACTTGATCATGCAGTACAATCCTTTTAATGTATTGTTGGATGCAGTTTGCTAGTATTTTGTTGAGGATTTTTCTTCTATGTTCATCAGTGATAATGGCCTGTAATTTTCTTTTTTTGTGGTATCTTTGTCTGGTTTGGGTATCATGGTGATGGTGGCCTCATAGAATGAGTTTTGAAGTGTTCCTTCCTCTTCAATTTTATGGAATAGTTTCAGAAGGATAGGTGTTATGAAACACTGGCCTTTTTGATTTCCATGTCATTGCAGCCTTGCCTCCCTGAGTCAACCTTCCTTGGCCTGACCCAAGCCTGTGTCTCTCATGTTCTTCAAGTAATCTGTCTGAAGAAACTAACATCAGGGGGTTGGCATCCAGGCTTTAACTCTACCCTGCAAAGAAAGGATGAGATTTTCCTTGTGGCAACTTGAGAATTGTCATGGACTCTATGCAGCCTCAGGAAAATGACTATTCCAAATCTGGTATCCAAATCAGCCTGGGCTTGGCTCAGTGAGGAAGACCTTTTCTTCACTGAAAAAAATCACTAGGCAACCTCTCCTTTATACAGTGGGAGGAAATCACAGAGACTTTCCTATAGGATGAAGCCTGCAGGTCAGGCCCAGGCCCAAAGTGTTACTTTGTTGCAAAGTAGTTTCTAAGAGGCAAAATTGCCTTCAGTACCTTGGGGGTGTAAGCTCTCCAATTCAGAATATCCAGGACTCTCCAGATTTAACCTGTGCTAAAACAGCCCAGTGCCTATTATTTCTTGACATTAGCAGTGTCTAATTTCTATGGGATAAATGCTGAAAGAATGCTGGATCACTACTGAAACAATGTACAAGCCACTGAGTCCTTGTATTTTGAAGTAAAAGATTTTTCCTTTAGCCTCCCACACCTCTCCTCATTCTCAAAAGGCTGACTCAAAAGTTTATGGTTAGAAAATATTACACCTAAAAACTAGTTAAAACATTCTCTATGATGTTATGGACCTCTTTTTTGCCAAGAAAATAGTCTAACCAGCTTTTCACAAACGATTTCTTCCTTGCTTATTTGTGTTCTTTGTTTGTTTGTTTTACTAATGGTTGCTTTCTAGTTAGAGTTATATTGCACCTAATTGTTTTCCTTTGTAATTGGGACACTCCCTAACACCTCTTTCCTTTTGTGTGAAACCTTCACTGCAGAGAGAAAGTCAAGGTGTGATAAATCTGAAGACCATCACCAAACCATCTGACTACATTCTTGATGACTTTGAAATGATCTATGGAGATAGAAAAATACAGGCACTTTAATCCTTATCACACCTTAATCCTTATCGACATTCCTTTTTTTTTTCAAGGTAAAACTATAAAACCCTTTGATATCCTCCCTCATGAGTGGACAAATTTGAGGTGTTATCCTTTTGTGGCATTCTTTGTATGGCAAAGCAATAAAGCTCTTTTTCCTGCTTCACTCAAAATATTGTCTCCAACACTTAATTGGTGCTGGTGTACAGAGGCCACATTTTGGTGACACCACCCTCAGATAAAAGTCTATAGTTTCCCTTTGGTCAAGTCATGTACTTCTCAGAGGCCAGTGAATCTTCCAAACTTTGTGTTCCAAGTCATTGATAGAAAGACCCACATGTAGGACTCCAGAGCTGTGTCAGTCTTTCATTGGTAGATGGGTGTTCATCCACTGTTTTCCAAGTTCCTTAGTCATAATTGAACATGACAATATCTGGAAAGAAATGGACTTTCATGTAAAACTGGCAAAATCTAGATATGTACTTCTTCAGAAAGCTAAGCCTTGGGACTTTCAAAGCTATCCTAAGAAATCCTGGTGTTTGGGGCATCTCTGTCATTTTATGGAAGATGTTCTGAGCAAAAGCAATGCAGTGAGGAAGCACAGTGCATACAATTGCTCATATAGTGCATTCCAATCTCTCTACATGTAATGGTGACTCAAGATTTTACCAGGAAACAGAATGAGACCGAGTGATTTTCTGTTTCCAAATGGAGGTCCTTCACAGTCTCAAAAGAGTCTTAGAAAATCCATTGACTACACCTATGGAATCCATTTCACCCAACACAAGCCTCAAGGATGAGTCACATTGTGGAAGAATTTTTGTTCTCTAGCTAGTAAGGAATACAGGCAAAGACACTGGTGGGTCAAAATTTCAAAAAATACATACTTCAGTTCAGGAATACCCAATCCTTCCCACAGTCAATGTTGCCTTAGAGAACGGGAGTCTGACATGGGCCAGAATCTGAAGGCATGAGTCCAAATGTAAAAACAGCCACTTAAGAAAAAAAGCCCCAATATTAGGCAGCTACTTTTTCCTTAACTTTTATCTATGGAGTCTGTGAACGAGCTTTTCCATCTCCCTGGAAATTGATATACTCTTTAGGAGAAAGGCTTTTCCTGCATTAATTCCAGGCTTGGAGAAGATAGTCTACAACAATTCATGTTACACAATTCAGGATAGTTGTCACGTGAACCAGGTAGTGTCCTTTAACTTTTTTTTTAAAGACTTGTAGCTCTTTTTATTATATGTAGTTTTGATTTTGCCTTTTTTAGCTACAGATATACATTATTACTTGGTAAATGCCACTAATACACTTTTGGTTGAAAAATGGAAAACTATATAAGATTTTACTTACTTGTGTATACATATTTTTAAATTTTTACATGAAAAAGTTTATGTACATTAATAAAGGATAATTTTTTTATTATTACTACTATTATTAAAGTATAGTTGATTTAAAATATTTCCTCAGGTTTTGTTGTACAGCAAAATGACTCAATCACACACATTTCCCTGTGCTGTACATCAGGGTCCCATTGCACATCCATTCCATATATAAAAATTTGCATCCAAAAAATCCCCAAAATGCCCATCCATCCCTTTTCCTCCCCTTTATCCCATGAGAACCCCAAGTCTGCTCTCCTTGGCCATGATTTGTTTTGTTTTGTTTTGTTTTTTAGATAGGATCATCTGTTCCATATTTTAGATTCCATAAATAAGTGATATCATATGGTATTTGCGTTTTTCTTTCTGGCTTGCTTCACTTAGTACGTGAGTCTCTAGTTCTATCCATGTTGCTACAAATGGCATTAGTTTGTCTTTTATGGCTAATGTTCCATTGTATATATGTACCACATCTTCATAATCCATTCATCTATTGATGAACATTTAGGTTCTTCCCATGTCTTGGCCATTGTGAGTAGCACTGCAATGAACATAGGGGTGCATGTATATTTTTCAATGAAAGTTTTGTCCAGATTTATGCTCAGCAGTGGAATTGCCGGATAACATGGTAGTTCTATATTTAGTTTTCTGAGGCATATCCATACTGTTTTCCACAGTGGTTGTACCAATTTACACTCCCACTATCAGTGGAGGAGGGTAAACTTTTCTACACACCCTCTGTAGCATTTGTTATTTATCAACTTGTTAATTCTGGCCATTCTGACTGGTGTGAGGTGATACCTCATTGCAGTTTTGATTTGCATTTCTCTAATAATTAGTGGTACTGAACATTTTTTCATATGCCTGTCGGCTGTCTGTATGCCTTCTTTGGAGAAATGTCTATTTAGGTCTTCTGCCCATTTTTCATTTGGGTTGTTTGTCTTTTGTTGTTTTTGAGGTACATGAGTTCTTTCTATATTTTGGAGATTAGACCCTTGTCTGCTGCATCATTGGCAGAGATTTTCTCCCATGCTCTTGATTGTATTTTCTTTTTTTTTAATGGTTCCCTTTTCTGTGCAAAAGCTTTTTTGAGTTTTATAAGGTCCCACTGGTTTATTCATGCCTCTATTGTCTTATTCAAGGAGGTGGGTCAAATGAGATGTTGCTGTAATTTATGTCAAAGAGCGTTCTGCCTATGTTTTCCTCTAGGAGTTTTATGGTATCTGGCCTTATATGTAAGTCTTTAATCCATTTTGAGTTTATTTTTGTATATGGTGTTAGATAGTGTTCTACTTTCATTTTTGTACATGCATCTTTCCTATTTTTCCAGCACCATTTATTGAAGAGATTTCCACTGTGTGTTTTTTCCTCCTCTGTCATAGATTAGTTGACCATAGGTACTTGGGTTTATTTCTGGGCTTTCTATCCTGGTACATTGATCTATATTTCCATTTTTGTTCCAGTACCTTATTGTAGCTATAGCTTTGTAGTATTGTCTAAAGTCGGGAAGCTAGTTTCCTCCATTTTTCTTTTCTTTTGTCTTTTGTCTTTTGTTGTTGTTGTTGCTATTTCTTGGGCCGCTCCCACAGCATATGGAGGTTCCCAGGCTAGGGGTTGAATCGGAGCTGTAGCCACCGGCCTACGCCAGAGCCACAACAATGCGGGATCCGAGCCATGTCTGCAACCTACACCACAGCTCACGGCAACGCCGGATCGTTAACCCACTGAGCAAGGGCAGGGACTGAACCCACCACCTCATGGTTCCTAGTTGGATTCGTTAACCACTGCGCCACGACGGGAACTCCAGTTTCCTCCATTTTAATTTTTCTTTTTCAATATTATTTTGGCTATTCAGGGTCTCTTGTGTTTCCATACAAATTTTATAATACTCTGTTCTAGATCTGAAAAATGCCTTTGGTAATATGATAGGGATTGCATTGAATCTATAGATTTCTTTGGTATTGTATTTATATTGACAATATTGATTCTTCAAATTCCAAATATACAAAATCATGGTATATCTTTCCAATTGTGTCATCTTTGAATCCTTTCATCAATATTTTATAGTTTTTGGAGTATAGGTCTTTTTTGTCTCTTTAGGAATATTTATTCATAAGTATTTAATTATTTTTCATGGGATTGTAAATGGAATGGTTTCTCTGATTTCTCTTTCTCATCTTTCATTATTAGTATTTAGAAATGCCATTGATTTCTGTGCATTAATTTTGTATCTTGCACTTTTGCCAAATTCATTGATGTGTTCTAAGTGTTTTCTGGTACTGCCTTTAGGGTTTTCTAGGTATAGTATTATGTCACCTGCAAATAGTGATTGTTTTACTTCTTTTCCAATTTGGATTACTTTTATTTCTTTTTTTCCTGATTACTGTGGCTAGGACCTTGAAAACTATGTTGAGTAATAGTGCTGAGAGTGGACATCCTTGTCTTATTCCTGATCTTAGTGGAAGTGTTTTCAATTTTTCACCTTTGAGATGATGTTAGCTTTGTGTTTTTCATATATGGTTTTTATTATGTTGAGGTAGGTTCCCTCTATCCCCACTTTCTGGAGAGTTTTTATCAGAATCCAGTGTTGAATTTTGTCAAATGCCTTTTCTACATCTATTGAGATGATAGTATGATTTTTATTTTTCAGTTTGTTGATGTAGTGCATCACATTGTTAGATTTGTGGATATTGAAGAATCTTTGCTTTGCTGGGATAAATCCTCCTTGATCATTATGTATGATCCTTTAAATATATATATTTGGATTTGGTTTGCTATCATTTTCTTCAGGATTTTTGCATCTGTGTTCATCAATGACATTGGTCTATAATTTTCTTTTTTGTGGTATCTTCGTCTGGTTTTGGTATCAGGGTGATGGTGGCCTCATAGAATGATCTTGGGAGTTTTCTTACCTCTGCTATTTTTTAAAAGATTTTCAGAAGAATAGGTGTTAACTCTCCTCTGAATGTTCAATAGATTTTGCCTGTGTAGCCATCAGGTCTCAGCTTTTGTGTTTTGGAAGACTTTTAAACTCATTTTCAATTACTGTACTTGTGATTGGTCTGTTAATATCTTCAACTTCTTCATGGTTCAGTTTTGGTATATTGTACCTTTTTAAGAATCTGTCCATTTCTTCTTGGTTGTCCATTTTATTGGCATATAGTTGCTTATAGTAGTCCCTTATGGTCTATGTATTTCTGTGGAGTCCATTGTATTTTATCCCTTTTCATTTCTAATTTTGTTGATTCAAGCCCTCTCCCTTTTTCTCTTGATGAGTTTGGCTAAAGGTTTATCAATTTTGTTGATTTTTCCAAAGAACAAATCTTTGTATCTCTGTGTCTCCTACCCCTATCATGCCTCTCCCCACTGGTAACCACTAGTTTATACTCTATATAAATTATTAGGGTTAAAATAAGCTATAAGGATATATTGTACAACATGAGGAATGTAACAAGTATTTTATAATAACTATAAATGGAGTATAACCTTTAAAAATTGCAAATCACTACATTGTACACCTATGAATTATATAATATTGTAATCAACTATACTTCAATAAAAAATGAAAAGAAGAAAAAAAGAACCAATCTTTGGTTTCATTGATCTTCTCTATTGTTTTCTTTGTATGTATTTCATTTATTTCTGCTCTGATCTTTATGATTTTTTCCTTCTCCTAATTTGGGGCTTTGTTCTTGTTTGTCTAATTGTTTTAGTTGTAAACTTAGGTTGTTTATTTGAGCTTTTTCTTCTTTCTTGAGGTAGGACTTTATTATTATATACTTTCCTATCTGAATTGCTTTTGCTGTGTCCTATAGATTTTGGGTTGTTTTATATTCATTGTCTTTTGTCTCTAAGTATCTTTTGATGTCCTCTTTGATTTCTTCAATGATCCATTTGTTGTTCAGTGGTATATTGTTTAGCTTCCAGGAATTTATGTTTTTTGCTCTTTTTATTTTTCCTCAGAGTTGATTTCTAGGCACCTAGCATTATGGTTGGAGAAAATGCATGGGATAATTTCAACTTTTTAAATTTACTAAGTTTTGATCTGTGGCCCCAAATGTGCTCAATCCTCGTGAATGTTCCATGTAAATTTGCAAAGAATGTATATTCAGTTAAATCTATCTGGTCTAGATTATCATTTATGGCCTGGGTTTTATTGTTGATTCTTTATCTGGATGATCTGTCTCGATGTAACTGGGGTGTTAAAGTCCCCTATTATTATTGTGTTGCTGCCAATTTCTCCTTTTATTGCTGTCTGCAGTTGCCTTAAATATTGTTGTGCTCCTATGTTAGGTGCATATATATTTACAACTGTTGTATCTTGTTCTTGGATTGATCCTTTGATAATTAGGTAGTGCCATTCTTTGTCTCTTGTGACTTTCTTTATCTTAAAGTCTAGTTTGTCTGATATGAATATTGCTACTTCTGATAACCTTTGATTTCCATTAGCACATAATACCTTCTTCCACCCCCTCACTTTCAGTCTGTGTGTGTCCTTGGGTATGAAGTGGGTCTCTTTCAAACAGCAAATATATGGGTCTTGTTTTTATATCCACATAGCCAGCCTGTGTCTTTTGGTTGTATGTTTAATCCATTTACATTCTGTGCAATTATGGATAAGTATGTATTTATTGCCATTTAGTTAATTATTTTGTATTGTTACTTTGGGTTTTTTCCCCTTCTTTTGTTATCTTCTCTTGATTTCCTGACTATTTTTAGTGTTGTGTTTGGATTGCTTTTTCCCTTGATGTGTGTATCTATTATACTTCTTATTTTGGTTTGCAGTTCTCTTATTTTTTAATTCATTTTTGAGGTTCTGCATTTGTCTTCTCCTCTTATGTCTGCTAGTTTTGATATCACTTTTGTCAATGAGTGACTTTCTACTTTTTTAATATTTGTCTTTACAAAATAATTTTCTCTTTTGGGGGATCAAGGCAAGATGGCGGAAGAGTAAGAGGACATGCTCACCCTCCCCCACAAACACATAAAAAAACCACATCTACATGTAAAACAGCTCACACAGGACATCAACTGAATGCTGGCAGAAGAACTTAAGCCTCCAAAAAGTGCAGGAAACTCTTGACGTAACTGGGTAGAACAAAAGAAGAAAAAAAGAGAGAGAAAAAGAATCAGGACAGGACAAGAATTCCTTAGAGGGAGCTGTAAAGGAGAAAGGCAACCCACATCCTGGGAAGCCACCTAAACATTGGAAAGATCAGTGGAGTTGGGATCTCCAAGAGACCAAGGAAAGCCCAGCAACAGGTCTGAGAACTGAAAAGTAGAGTGATAGAAGCACAGATCATCTGAACCACTGGAACAGATACAACAGCTTGAAAAGCTTGAGTGGGTGCTGGGTGCTGAGACTTAGACTCTGGAGGTCAGTCCATGGGAGCAGGCTAGGCTTAGCAGTGTGGAGACAGCCTAAGAGCCTAGAGAGCAGTGACCCATGGATGGGGGAAGCAGTACACTAAGGGCTGGGAAGTAGAAAGCCACAGCAGAGGGAAAATGGGAGAAAGTCCAGATCCACAGAAGACACAAGGCGCAATTGTTGAGGAGAGGTGAGGAGAAGCAGTGAGCCACTGCCATAGAAAATGCCTTGCACCCCATTGTGCATGTACTTTCCCCCTACCCCCATTTCAGAGAGCCAAGCATCCCCAACACAGCACCCCACCCCAAGGGAATTGGAGAAGCCTCCCTCTGGGCTGCTCAGCATGTTGCTCCAGGCCACCCCCGGCCCCACCCCACAGGAAGCTGCACACCACTTTGCAGTGCTCTGGGTCCTGCTGGCCAGACACTGGGAAAGCCCTGCACTGCTCCACATAGCTGCAGGCTGCCTTGCCCCACCCTGTGAGAAGCTGCAGGCACCACTTTGCAGCACTCTGGGCCCTGCCCTGACCCACCAGAAGCCATGTACCACGTTTTAGTGCTCTGGGCCTGCCTTGACCTGCTAGAAGCTGTGCACCGTGTTGCAGTGCTCCAGGTGGGCTCCAGGCCTGCCCCAAACTGGAGAAGCCTTGTGCCACTCTGCATAGTTCTGAGCAGCCTCACCCTGCCCTGCAAAAAGCTGCACCCAACTTTGCAGCACTCTGGGCCCAGCCCTGACCCCCTGGAAGCCATATGCTGATCTGCATCACTCCAGGCTGCCTTGCCCTCAGGAACTGTACAGCCCGCCATAGATTGTGCCTCTCTGGTCCTGACTTTCATGACCAGAAGTCACTTGCTAGCCCACTGTAGACCTGCTGTCTCCAGCAGTGGGAAGCTGCTTACTAGCCCAAAGTGTACTGGACCTGCAGGCAGTGGGAGCAAACCACCACAATTATCCCTGATTCCAGAAGTGGGAATGGACTACCACAGCTAGGGACATCTGAACGAAACTCACTTGCAGCCCCAACCACTTCAGAAGGCATCACAGAGAAGGACACTACAATGGAACACCACCTGATGTTGCTCTTGTTCCCCTGGGAGCACACACACACTGAAGCTGCCACTGCCAAACATTCTGGGAGCGGCCCAGATGCTTCATAACTGTCCCTTCCTAGGAACCTGCAACTAAGAGCACCTTGTTCAGCACATCCTATGGGGGCTAAGCAGGACCAGGTGCTTCTTGCATGATTTACAGTTGTCAGGGGCAAACTGCCACAGTTATCTCTGGCTCCAGAAGTGGCATTGGCACAACACCACTAGGGCTCAGTAAACATGCACCACTTACAGCCCCTTTCACCTCAAGGGCATCACAGAGGAGGGCATTGTGACCGAATCAACTATTGGTCGTTGTGCATCCTTGAAAACACACTGGCCCTGCTGCTGCCACTGCTTAATGTTCAGGGCTATACCCATATGCCAGATCTCTGTTACTTCCCAGGGTCCTACAACTAGGAAAATCTGTGCAGCTCCTCCTATGTGGGCAAAGTAAGATGGATCACCTCATATATGGTCTAAAGGCAGTGGTGGCAAAACACTGAAGTTATCACAGAAGCTAGAGATGATTATGGCATACTCCCACTAGGGGTCCATGAAAAGGCATCACCTGTGGTTCCAACCACGTCAAAGGAGGGAATTGCAATCAAACACAAGCCTTTATTGCTCTCACCCCCCCGGGAAATCATGCACACTGCTGCAGCTGCAGCCAAATTTTCTGGTCACCTTGCAGATCCTTCTAGAGTTCATTACCACTGCACAGAGCCCTGCAAATAGGAGTAATCTGTGCCAGCTTCCTGCAGGTCTCTGCTTCTGTTGAGATCCCAACAATCAGGCACTGAATGCTGGCCCTACCCATTACCCCCTTCACCCTGAAAACACACTGGGCATCCTGGGGATAACAGACTGCTCACACCAAAGAAAGAGACAGCAAAGATTCATATGACCACACCAAAAAAAGAAAATAGTAACCCTCCCCCCAAAAATAAAAAATAGGTTTACTTGCATAGAAATAGACTTACAAGACTACAGTTTGGCTTCCCCAAATTCGCAGAAAGAGGAAAACACAAGCAAGATGAAGAAGCTCAGAAACCATTCCCAGTTAAAGCAATAGGAGAATTCACCTAAAGCAGTCAAAAAGGAAACAGACCCTGCAGTCTGACAGACACTGAATTCAAAGGGAGATAGTGAACATACTGAAGGAATTAAGAGAGGATATGAACAGCAGCGCAGACTCCATCAAAAAGGAACTAGAAAAAAAAGGAGGGGTCAAGAAAAACTAGAAAATCCATCTGCATAGATACGAACTGAGCTAAAGGCAATAAAGAGCAGAATGAATAATGCATACGAATGAATTAGTGACACAGAAGATAGAAAAATGGAAGTCACCCAAACAGGACAGCAGAGAGAAAACCAAAGGAAAAAACATGAAAGCAAGATAAGAGACCTATGGGATAATATAAAGGGGGCAAATCTATGCATAATAGGAATTCCAGAAGGAGAAGAAAAATAAAAAGGGAAAAAGGGGATTGAAGATCTATTTGAAGAAATTATGGCTGGAAACTTCCCAAATCTGAAGGATCCTGATATCAAGATAAAGCACAGAGGGCCCCAAACAAGTTGAACACAAATAGGCACACACCAAGACACATTATAATAAAAATGGCAAAAGTGATGATAAAGAGAGGATTCTAAAGGCAGCAAGAGAAAAGCAAAGTATTAATTATAAGGGAGTCCCAATAAGGCTATCAGCAGATTTATCTACAGAAGCACTATGGGCCAGGAGGAAGTGGCAAGATATATTTAAAGCACTGAAAGGAAAATATTTGCAACCTAGAATACTCTATCCAACAAGAATATCATTTAAAATAGAAGGGGAAATAAAGAATTTCTCCAACAAACAAAAACTAAAAGAGTACAGCAATATAAAACCCATTCTAAAATAAGTACTGAAAGGGCTTCTCTAAATTAAAAAAAAAGAGAAATAAAGGGTAAAATCTAGGATGGAGAAAACCATAATTGGAAAGCAGTCATGTAAATAAGCCAGCATACTCATTTAAACATGAAGATGTTAAGAAAAAGACAACGAATTCATACACCGTGGGCAAGGGAAGAAAGAAAAATTAGATTCTTTTTCATTTTTATTCATGATGTGTTTGATCCTATATGATTATCAGGCTAAAGCAAGCAGATATGAGAAGGGATTAGCAAACTTAAAAAATAGGGCAACCACAAATAAAAACCAAATATTATATTCACAAAAACGAAAAGTATTCCAACATAAAATAAATGGAATTCATCCAACCAAAAAATGAAAGGAAGAAACTAGAAATCAAGCACAGGGAAAGAAGTAAAAAAAAAAAAAAACCCTACTATGAGGAGACTAAACAACATGCTACTAAAAAACAAATGGGTCAATGAAGACATCAAAAAGGAAATTAAAAAATACCTCGAGACAAATGATAATGAAGACACAACCACTCAAAATCTATGGGATGCTGCAAAAGCAGCACTCAGAGGGAAGTTCATAGCAATACAGGCCTTCCCCAAAAAAGAAGAAAAACATCATATTGACAACTTAACCCACCACCTAAATGAATTAGAAAAAGAAGAACAAACAAAACCTAAAGTCAGTAGAAGGAAGGAAATCATGAAGACCAAAGAGGAAATCAATAAAACAGAGATTCAAAAAACAATAGACAAAATCAATCAAACCAAGAGCTGGTTCTTTGAAAAGGTAAACAAAATTGACAAACCTCTGGCTAGACTCACCAAGAAGAGGAGAGAAAGTACCCCAAAAAAAAACAAAATAATAAATGCAAAAGGAGAAGTAATGATGGATAGTACAGAAACACAAAAAACCATAAGAGCATACTATCAACAATTATATGCCAACAAATTCAACAACCTAGAAGAAATGGATATCTTTCTAGAGAACTACAGCCTGCCAAAACTGAATCAAGAAGAAATAGATCAAGTGAACAGACAGTTCACTAGAAATGAAATTGTAAAAACATAAAAACACTCCCTACAAATAAAAGTCCAGGACCAGATGCCTTCACAGGTGAATTCTACCAAACGTAAAAAGAGGAACTTATGCCCATCATACTTAAACTTTCTCAAAAAGTTGAAGAAGAAGGAACACTCCCAAAGATATTCTATGAAGCCACCGTCACCCTGATTCCAAAACCAGACAAAGATACCACCAAAAAACAAAACTATGAAACAACATCTTTGAAGAATTTAGATGCAAAAATTCTCAAAAAAAATTTAGCCAGCCGAATCCAACTACATATCAAAAAGATTGTATGCCATAACCAGGTGGGATTCATCCAAGGTTCACAAGGATGGTTCAACATATGTAAGTCAATCAACATCATATACCACACTGACAAAAGAAAAGTCAAAAACCACATGATCATCTCAATAGATGCAGAAGAAGCATTTAACAAAGTCCAACATCCCTTCATGATAAAACCTCTTACCAAAGTGGGTATGGAGGGTACATTCATTAACATGATCAAATCCATTAATGACAAACCCACAGCAAATATCATACTCAATGGAGAAAAGCTGAAAGCCTTCCCACTAAAATCTGGAAACAGACCAGGATGCCCACTCTCACCACTGTTACCACAGTTACCTCTGCTTCCACAGTTACCTCTGCGTCCACAGTTACCTGGTTGATTGTTGTCAGGGATCAAAGAGCTTGTGCTTTTCCTGAGATCACTCCACCAATCCACTAGGCTGCTTGTGTCCCCCAGGCTAAGTGTGTTATTTTCAGGTTAAATTTGCCCCCTCACTAGGCGTTTTTGGGTTTTCCACCTGACCACCTGTCCACTTGTGACTCCCAGGATTCTTTGTGCTTTTTCCAAGTTCACATTTTCCTTCTTTGGTGAAGATTGAAGCCCTTTGCACACCCACTAGGCCTTTTATGATTCCCAGGTCCTTTTGTTCTATTTCCAAAATAGTAGCTTTACCAGTTCAATGGGCTCTCAACCCACCTAGGAAGCCCCTTTAAGATTCCAAGTATTCTTTGTGCTTCTTCCAAGATATTTTTCACTGCCCCCTAGGCAAATCACAGCTCTGTGCCACACCAGGAGACTGCTTGAAGAAGCTGGACAGTCTGCATTATTTCCCAAATCACCCTTGTATCTTAGGCAGATTATGGCTCTGTGCCCATCCAGAAGGCCCTTTTTGTAATCTTTCCCCTCTGTGCTGCTTCATAAATAACCTCCTCTACCCCTTGAGAAATTTGTGAGTTTCTGTCAGCTTAGGAGGCACCCTGCAGAATTCTGGACATTCTGTGCTCTTTCCAAAATCCCCTTATGTTTCCTAGGCCAATTACAGATCTGTACCCATCCAGAAGGCCTTTCCATATTTCCAAGATAACTTTCTCCACCCCAGGAGAGAGATGATGGCTCTGTGCCCACCCTGGGTGGCACTCGTGGAATCCTACCACTATGCACTGCCTCAGAAGTAACTTTCTCCACCCCCTAGGAAGTCCAGAGGTCTCCATCAGCTCAGGAAACCTGTCAAATTTTGGATTTTCCATGCTGTTTCCAAAAACACATTATATCTGCTAGGCCAATGGCAGGTCTGCACCCCCCTCCCCCACTGGAATGCCCCTTGTCGACTACCAGGAGCTTTTGCTGTTTCCAAGGTAACTTTATACACCCCAGCAGGGAGAAGTCAGCTCTATGTCCACCATGGGGGGGCACTTGTAGAATCCTGAACCTCTGTACTACTTCAGAAATAGCTTTCTCTACCCCCTTGGAAATCTGGAGGTCTCTGTCAGCTCGGGAGACGTTCTGCTGTATTCCAGGCCCTCTGCACTATTTCCAAAATCACAATCCATCTGCTAGGCCAATTGCAGTTATGTACCCACCTGGAAGGCCCCTTGCATACTCCCACAAGTTTCCCTGTTTCTGATATAAGTTTTTCTACCCCAGTAGGGAGATCGCGGCTCTGTGCCCACCCCTAGGGCCCTTGTGGAATCCTGCCCCTTCATACAGCTTCAGAAATAACTTTCTCTGCTCCCTAGGAAATCCAGAGGTATCTGGCAGCTCAGAAGACCTCCTACCAAATTCTGAGCTGCCTGTGCTGTTTCCACTTTCACCCAGGGAAAATGGGGCTCTCCACCCACACCAAGTGCCATCTGAGATTCCTTGAGCCTTCTACGCTGTTACAGAAGTCCCTTCAGTGTCCCCAAGCTCAACTGCTAGCTGGGGCTGTGTGTACTGTGCTATTCCTGAGTTACCTCCATCTGCTCAAAGGGTTCCCTCTGCTTGCTCCAATTTCTCTCTAGTCTTAAGGGCTGTAGGCTGCTCCACAACTGCTGCTAAGTAGCCACTGTTCAAGGATAAATCCTGGAGCTGGGGTAATTGGGGTGTTGCAATCTGAGAGTGCTCATGGGGGGTAAGAATATAGTAGTGGATCTGGCCCCTTCTCTCCAGCTCCCCATAACAATGGCATCTAGCCTCCAAGCCCAACCAGGATTCCTCAGCTTCAAATGTGGTTGTTCTAGACTCCAGTACGTCCAGGCTGTCTCCATGTTATCAATTCTAGTTTTTCCCCAGGTAGCCAGCCCCAGTTTTCTCTCTGAGTCTGATGTCAAATGCTGGAATTTCAGTACCTGGCACCTGTGCACCCCCACTTATGGTTGGGGAGTACAGGACTATGACACTGGCCATTTGTAGAGGACCATTTCCATTTCAACTGCTTTAGTCTGATTGCTGTGTTCTCTCCCAATACTCCAAATTTCCTCCTCTGCCTCAGCTGGTCTTCTTGTTTGTGTAGGGGATTTATCAGGGTACAGATTTTTATTTGCTTGTTGTTCCTCCTTTTCCAGCTCCCTCCCAGGTCCCAACCTTCCTTGCTTTTCCTTTTCTCTCTCTTTTTTTTCTTTCTTGTATCCTACCCACTTTCATAAAGATTTTCCTTCTCTATTGGAATCCTGGTTTTTTGGTCAGAATTCAGCAAATTTTCTGGGCAAGTAGTTCCATATACAGATGGATTTTTAGTGAATTTGTGGGAATATGTGATCCTCACATGCTACTCTTCTGCTGCCATCTTCTTCCCCTCTCCTTTCAATTTGGGAGAAACCTCTCAATTCCCTTGTTAGAGATACATGAGCTCATTTGGGCTCAAACAGGTCTTCTGTGGAGATCTTTGACAAGGTCATATTCCTTCCTCTTTCCAGAGGGAAGTTAATTTCTGATATAAATGGGATTTTGAAACACTTCCTCTTTCCAGAGGGAAGTTAATTTCTGATATAAATGGGATTTCTGATATAAATGGGTCACAATGTCAGCATTGGCCTGGCTTCCTAAATAAAACTTACCTGGCCTGGCACAAACCTGTGCCTCTAATGTCTCTTAAGCAGCCTCTATCAATGAACTAACATCAGAAAGGTGGCATTCAGTCTTTTCTCTGGACCCTTAAAATAGAGGATGAGGATTTCCCTCTGGGTACACAAAAAATTTCAGTTTCCATGGAGCCACAGAAAAATGATTGCTCCAACTCAGGTATCCAATTCAACACAGGCCTGACACAATGGGGAAAAACTTTTTTTCATGGAAATAAACACTAGGCAACCCATCCCTTATACAGTGTGAGGAAATCACAGATTCTTTCCTATAGGGTGAAGCCTGAAGGTAAGGCCCATTACCAAGCAAACAGTTACCTTGTTGCAAAGCAAAACAATTTCTCAGAAGCAAAGCTGCCTTCATTTCCCTGTGGGTGGGAACCATCCCATTCAGAATATCAGGACTGTCTGGATTTACTTTGTGCACAAAAAGTACAGTGCCTGCTATTTCTCTACATTTTCAGTGCCTAATTTCTATGGGACAAAATACTAACTGAACCCTGGATCCCTGCCTCAAGAAAAGGTATAGAGTGTCCTTATGGTCAAGTCAGGCTCTTCCAAGGGTCGAGAAAGTCTTCCAAACCTAATGTTCCAAGTCAGTGATATAAGGCCCCACAAGCAGGACTCCAGAGATGAATCTTACTTTCATTGGTAGAGGGGTGTTTATTCAATGATTTTCAAGTTCCTCGGTCAGAAACAACCATGTCAATATTTGGAAGACCTTGAGTTTCCTGTAGAACTGGGAAAAGAAATATGTCTATCCTTGGAAAGCTAAGCCTTGTGCACCTTCCAATATTCCATAGGAAATATTGGTATTAGGTGCTTCACTCTCATTATATGCAAGACATTTTTTGCAAAATCATTGCAATGATGAATCATGGTGTATATAATTGCTATCAGGAAGTTTATCCCATTTTCTCTACATGTAATGGTGACCTAAACCTTTAACAAGACACAGAGTGTGACTGATTACCTTCCTGTGTCTTGAATGGAGGTTCCCTTGTAGTGTCCTGTGAGCCTTGGAAAAACAATTGACTGTACCTGTGAAACCCAGTTCACCTAATGCAGGACTCAAGGGTGAGTGACATTGTGGATGAATTTTCTTTCTGTAACAAGTCAGGAATACATGCAAAGTCACTTCAATGTAAAGATTTCAAAGAGCACATACTACAGTCCAGGGAAAGCCAAGGTGTTCCCACACTCAAGTTTGCCTCAGAGCTCAGGTGACTGATTATGCCATTCTCTCTGAAGTCATGAGTCCCCCAGTAAAAATAGTCACTGAAAAAAAAAGCAGGTGCAACTTTATGGCTGCTACTTTTCATTAAGCTCTATCTAAGCCTCACTTTTGTACATTGCTTATGTTATTGAGCTTAATTAAACATGTGTATTTGAAATGTTAACTTTACAGAAAGCCTAGGCAAATATGTTAGCTCTCTTAAAAAAGTGGGCATGCAATTCTAGTAAAAGCAAGTCACTACCAAGTCTTGTGTTTTTTTTCCAGAGGAAAATACAGGTTTGAATGAGAAAGCATGTAGATTGTTAAGACATCTATAACATTTGTGAAATCAGAGGAACAGCCTAGTTAAGTAAAGCCCTGTGTTTGCTATGTGAGTAAGTGAGGCTATGTAAAGCCCCTCTTGCATCCAGATTATCCTTTCCCTGGAGGGAGCTTATTGCTCAAGGCTAAAGGGGGCAGGGTTCATATATCAGGTTGGAACCCTAGTGAAGGCATAGTCTTATTTTCCCCTGTCCTCAATACCAATAGGTAACTAAGATTGGGAGTGGAATATAGGTTTGAGTTAGGAAGCACATAGTCTATTGTTTAAGAGACATCATAGTACTCAAACAGAAGAAAGACCTACCCTAGCTAACTTCTGTTTTTTTTCCACTATGAATAAGACTGGGTATAAAAAATGTACTCTTCAACATAATGAATATTTTCTAAGGTCAGTCTCCCAAAGCAGTAGAAATTAGAGCAAAAATAAACCCATGGGACCTCATCAAACTGAAAAGCTTTTGCACAGCAAAGGAAACCCAAAAGAAAACTAAAAGACAACTTTCAGAATGGGAGAAAACAGTTTCAAATGATGCAACCGACAAGGGCTTAATCTCTAGAATATATAAACAACTTATACAACCCAACAGCAAAAAAGCCAATCAAGCAATGGAAAAATGGGCCAAAGACCTGAATAGACATTTCTCCAAAGAAGATATACAGATGGCCAACAAACACATGAAAACATGCTCAACATCGCTGATTATAAGAGAAATGCAAATCAAAACTCCCATGAGATACCACCTCACACCAGTCAGAATGGCCATCATGAATAAGCCCACAAATAACAAGTGCTGGAGGGGTTGAGGAGAAAAGGGAACCCTCCTACACTGTTGGTGGGAATGTAAACTGGTACAGCCACTATGGAGAACAGTTTGGAGATACCTTAGAAATCTATACATAGAACTTTCATATGACCCCACAATCCCACTCTTGGGCATCTATCCAGACAAAACGACTTAAAAGAGACACGTGCACCCGCATGTTCATTGCAGCACTCTTCACAATAGCCAGGACATGGAAACAACCCAAATGTCCATCAATGGATGATTGGATTATAGAGAAGTGGTATATACACACAATGGAATACTGCTCAGCCATAAAAATGCATGACATAATGCCATTTGCAGCAACATGGATGGAACTAGAGACTCTCATCCTGAGTGAAATGAGCCAGAAAGACAAAGACAAATACCGTATGATCTCACTTATAACTGGAATCTAATATCCAGCACAAATGAACATCTCCTCAGAAAAGAAAATCATGGACTTGGAGAAGAGACTTGTGGCTGCCTGATGGGAGAGGGAGGGAGTGGGAGGGATCGGGAGCTTGGGTTTATCAGACACAACTTAGAATAGATTTACAAGGAGATCCTGCTGAATAGCATTGAGAACTATGTCTAGATACTCATGTTGCAACAGAAGAAAGGGTGGGGGAAAAATGTAATTGTAATATATACATGTAAGGATAACCTGACCCCCTTGCTGTACAGTGGGAAAATAAAAAAATTAAAAAATAAATTCAAAAAAGAAATGTACTCTTGTGCCTTCTCTGGAAGGAGTTTCCTACCCAATGTTCATGTCAGTAGGCTTTCTTACTCAGGTTTATAACCTGATTAGCATTATAGTATTACTGCCTGTAGTCCTGAAACCAATATCTAGCTGAGATTTGGAGCCAACCTCTTTGACCCACATATGAAGAAGACTTTCAAATAGTAAAAAGAAGTCCTTTGGAGTGAGCTCCAAACAGTATTCCTAATGGTTATCTTCTGTAAGGGGCAGTGCTATACCTGGTATGTGATGTGTTCAGAGATTGGTAACATCTATCAGGCATGCTCACTTTTGTAAGTAGAATGTGATATTGAGCTAAATGGAGAGTACTGCGCTTTTGAGAGGTTAGCTTTGTAGAAAGCATAGTCAAACATCTTAAATTCTCATTAAAAAAAAGTGCCCATGCATTTATAGACAAAACCAAGAACCACTAGGCCTTGTGTTCTTTCTGTGATTATAATACAGGTTTGAATTAGGAAGCATGCAGTCTATTTTTTAAGACATCCATCACAATTCTCAAAGCAGAGGAACAGCCTAGTAAAGCAAAGCTCTGTTTGCTATGTGAGTACAGCTACATGAAGGTCCTCTTTCATAAAGACTATCCCTCCCTGGAGCAAGCTCCTAACTCAAGGCTCAGGTGGGCAGTATTTCCTTCTCATATTTGGAATTCATAGTCTTGCTCTCTGCTCTTCATAATACCAATACTTAATGGAGATTAGAAAAGTAGACCTCTTTCATCCATATAAAAAATTGCTTTCCGATAGTAACCAGAAGCCCTTTCAAGTGAGCCCCAGTCACAGCTTTTTTTTCTAACAGTGATCTTCTGTGAAGGGAGTTACAATACCCAGTAAGTGATGTTTGGAGTGATTGATAATACTGAGCATGTATGCTCACTTGGTTACATGGCATGTGATATTAACTAAACTCAGATCGATGAGTGTGTTCAAGGTTAGCTTTGCAGAGAGCATAGTCAAATATGTTAGTTCCCTCAGTATATTGGGCAACCATTTCTAGCCAGAGCACCATTAGGCCTTGTATGCTTTGAGTGAGTAGAATAGAAGTTTGAATTAGGAAGCACATTTTCTGTTGACTAAGATATGTCAAGATGGAGGCAGGACCATGATGGCAGAAAAACAAGATGTTAAGTCACCTTCATCCACAAACACATCAATAAAAAAACCTACATGTAGAATGATTGGCACAGAACATGCAATGAACACTGTCAGAAGACCTTATAACTTCAAGAAGGGCAAGAAACCCTCCACATAACTGGGTAGAACAAAAGGAAAATAAAAAGAGAGTGATAACAAGGAATCATGATGGGACCAGCATTCCTACAAGGGAGCTGTGAAAGAAAAAAGGAACCCACACTCTGGGAGATCACAGTCCCAGAAGGGGAATCGCAAAGCCTCAGAGAAGTACAGAAGCCAGACTGAAGAGGGCAAAGAAGAGAGCCACAAAGACCATCAGTACTGCTTCCCTCAGAGACCACAGATGGAGACACTCAGATGGGGGCTGGGCACTGAGATTCAGGCTTCAGAAGTCAGTTCTGGAAGAGGACTAGGGTTGGCTGTGTGGAGACAGACTGAGGGGCTAGGGAGTATTGCACCACATGCTGGGTAGCAGAGTGCCACAGCTTAGAGAGCATGGGAGGAAACTGGGGCCTGCAGGAGAAGTGAGTCCCCATTGTTGGGGAGAGGAAGAGGGAGATGTGTGGGACTGTCATAGGAATATAATTCTCTGTGCATGCATGGGGTCTCCAGGAGCAGGGTACCTCTTGTGTGGGGTCTCAGGTGGCAGGGCAATTCTTGCATGGTCTACAAGGAGTGGGCCATCTCTTGCATGGGCTATGGGTGGTGGGGGAAAACCACCACAGCCATCTCAGCCTCCAGAGTTGGGTGTGACCCGCCACCACTAGGGGTCCATGAAGAGGCACTACCTAAGGCCCCAGTCACCTCTGGGGTCACCACATAGGAAGGTACTGCAACCAAGCACCACTCATTGCCATCATACCCCTGGGAATGCACACGCCCTGCTGTTCCCACTGCCAAAGTCTCTGCACTGCCTACACCCCCTGAGGATCACTTTCACTTCCCAGGGCCCAGAAAATAGGAGCATCCTGTGCCACCTCTAGATGGATCCTTGCCATTGTCAAAGGACTTGAAACCTGGCACTGGCTACCAGCCCTGCCCACTGACTCCATCTTTCTGGAAGCTAGAATAGGCCTTACATTGGCACACTACCTATCAAAAGGATAGAAACCTACTCACACTGAGACAGTAAGCATCCAAACTAAAAGCAGCCCCCAGGCCAAACAAAAGAGTCAGCCCTCACAAACTACCCAGGGATGTTCTCACATATAAATAGCCCTCCAATACTATAGTAATTGTATTCTCTAAACTCACAGAATAAGAAAAACATAAGCAATATGAAGAAGCTCAGGAACCATTCTAAGTGAAAAGGACAGAATAATTCCCCTGAAGGAGCAAACAATGAAACAGACCTCTACAGATTAACAGACATGGAGTTCAAAGAGGAGATAGGGAAAGTCTCAAGGAATTAAAGCAGATATGAACAGTAATGCAGATTATTGAGAAAGGAATGAGAAAACATAAGGAGGAGCCAAGGAAAATTAGAAAATTCATTTGCAGAGAAGCAAGCTGAGTTAAAGTATTTGAAGATCAGAATGAATAACACAGAGTTAAGAATAGGTGACTTGGAAGACAGAATAATGGAAATCATCCAATCAGGACAGCAGACAAAAGAAAACTAAAAGAAAAAACATGAAAAAAATGAGAGACCTAGAGGACATAAAGCAGGCCATTCTATAAATAATACAGATTGCAGAAGGAGAAGAAAATGAAAACGGGATTGAAAATATATTTTCCACATAGGAAGAGAAGAGATAAAACTATCATTGTATGCACACAACATGATACTATACATAGAAAACCCGAAGGACTCAACCCCAAAACTACTCGACCTGATTAATAAGTTCAGTATAGTAGCAGGATATAAGATTAACATTCAGAAGTCAGTCACGTTTCTGTATACCAGAAATGAAATATTAGAAAAGGAATACAAAAATATGATACCTTTTAAAATTGCACCTCACAAAATCAAATACCTCGGAATACACCTGACCAAGGAGGTAAAGGACTTATATACCAAGAACTGGAAAAATTTAATCAAAGAAATCAAAGAAGATGTAATGAAATGGAAAGATATTCCCTGTTCCTGGATTGGGAAAATCAATATTGTAAAAATGGCCATCCTACCCAAAGCAATCTACAGATTCAATGCAATCCCTATCCAATGACCCAGGACATTTTTCACAGAACTAGAACAAACAATCCAAACATTTATATGGAACCAAAAAAGACCCAGAATTGCCAAAGCAAACCTGAGAAACAAAAACCAAGCAGGAGGCAGAACTCTCCCAGACTTCAAGAAATACTACAAAGCCACAGTCATCCAAACAGTGTGGTACTGGTATCAAAACAGACACACAGACCAATGGAACAGAATAGAGAACCCGGAAATACACCCTGACACCTATGGTCAATTAATCTTTGACAAGGGAGGGAAGAACATAAAATGGGAAGAAGAAAGTCTATTCAGCAAGCACTGCTGGGAAACCTGGACAGCTGCCTGCAAAGCAATGAAATGAGAACACACCCTCACACCATGCACAACAATAAACTCCAAGTGGCTGAAAGTCTTAAATATAAGACAAGACACCATCAAACCCCTAGGAGAAAACATAGGCCAAACACTCTCTGACATCAACATCATGACTATTTTCTCAGGTTAGTCTCCCAAAGCAACAGAAATTAGAGCAAAAATAAACCCATGGGACCTCATCAAACTGAAAAGCTTTTGCACAGCAAAGGAAACCCAAAAGAAAACTAAAAGACAACTTTCAGAATGGGAGAAAATAGTTTCAAATGATGCAACCAACAAGGGCTTAATCTCTAGAATATATTAGCAATGTATACAACCCAACAGCAAAAAAGCCAATCACCCAATGGTAAAATGGGAAAAGACCTGAATAGACTGTTCTCAAAGGAAGATATACAGATGGCCAACAAACACATGAAAACATGCTCAACATCGCTGATTATAAGAGAAATGCAAATCAAAACTCCCATGAGATACCACCTCACACCAGTCAGCATGGCCATCATGAATAAGCCCACAAATAACAAGTGCTGGAGGGGCTGTGGAGAAAAGGGAACCCTCCTGCACTGTTGGTGGAAATGTAAACTGGTACAGCCACTATGGAGAACAGTTTGGCGATACCCTAGAAATCTATCCATAGAACTTCCATATGACCCCACAATCCCACTCTTGGGCATCTATCTGGACAAAACTCAACTCAAAAGAGACACATGCACCCGCATGTTCATTGCAGCACTCTTCACAATAGCCGGGACATGGAAACAACCCAAATGTCCATCAACAAATCATTGGATTAGGGAGAAGTGGTATATACACACAATGGAATACTACCCAACCATAAAAGAGAATGACATAATGCCATTTGCAGCAACATGGATGGAGCTAGAGACTCTTATACTGAGTGAAATGAGCCAGAAAGACAAAGACAAATACCATATGATATCATTTATACCTGGAACCTAATATCTAGCACAAATGAACATCTCCACAGAAAAGACAATCAAGGACATGGAGAATAGACTTGTGGCTGCCCAGGTGGAGAGGGAGGAAGTGGGAGGGATCAGGAGCTTGGGCTTATCAGACACAACTTGGAATTGATTTACAAGGAGATCGTGCTGAGTAGCATTGAGAACTATGTCTAGATACTCATATTGCAACAGAACAAAGGGTTGGGGAAAATGTATACATGTAAGGATAACTTGATTCCCTTGCTGTACAGTGGGAAAAAAATAAATAAAATGATGAAAAAGAAAAAAGTAAGCATGCCTGTTATATGTTACCAATTACTGCAGACATCATAGAGCAGGTATGCTTATGGTGTGTTTATGGCCAAAGCAAAGAACCACTAACCCTTGTGTTCTTGCAGTGAGTGGAATGCAGGTTTGAATATGAAGCATATTTTCTGATGTTGATGTCATCTGTCACACTGCTCAAAGCAGAGGAACAGCCTAGTTAAGTGAAGCTCCGTGTGCGACGTGAGCAAGAGAGGCTGCATGAAGACGCTCTGTCACCAGGACTATCCCTCCCTGGAGGGAATTTCTAACTCAAGGTTCAAATAGGCAAGATTTCTTTCACAGATTTGGAATCCTAGTGCTGGCATAGTCTTGTGCTCCACTCTCCAGAATACCAATGCCTAACTGAGATTCATTACCTAGACCACTTTCACCCATATACAAAAAGACTTTCCAAGATTAACCCAAAGCCCTTTTGATTGAGCCCCCAGCAGCTTTTCTAGCAGGGTTCTTCTGTGAAGGGAAGTGCTTTACCTGGTGTGGGATGTTTTGAGTGATTGGTCACATCTTGCAGGCATGCTCACTTTTGTACATGGCATAAGATTTTGATCTGAACTCAAATTGCTGAGCGTTTGCAAGGTTAGCCTTGCAGAAAATATAGTAATATATGTTAGCTCTCTCAGGAAGGTGGGCAACTGTTGCTAGCCAGAACAAAGCACCACTAGGCCTTGTGTTATTTGATTTAGTGGAATAGAAGTTTGAAGCGGGAAGCACATAGTTGTTTAAGACATGTCACTGTACTCAAGCCAGAGGAATCGCCCAGCCTAAGCTCTCTGTTTCCACTGTGAATAAGAGAGGGTACAAGAAAGATACTCTTGCACCGAGACAATACTTCCTCTGGAAGGAGCTTCCTATCCAAGGCTCGTGTGGACAGGATTTCTTTCTCATGTTTAGACCTCTAGTGACAATATAGTCTTGCTGAATGCTCTCATTCATACCAGTACTTAACTTAGATTGGGAGCTGAGACATCTTTCACCCATACACAAAGAAGACTTCCCATGAAAAACCAGAGGCCAGTTCAATAGAACTCCCACCACAGTTTTCAAACAATTTACTTCTGCCTATCAAGTTTTAATACCTGGGACTTACTGTATGGAGAAATTGGGAACATCTAGCAGGAATGCTCACCTTGCATGTGACATATGATGATGATAACTCAGACTGCTTTGAGCATGTGCTTGCTTAGCCCTGCAGAAAGCAGATTTAAATGTGTTGGTTATCTTAGAAAATTAGGCAAGTCTCAGTAGGGGAAGCAAAACAACAATATACCTTGTGTTTTTTTTTGAGTGACCAGAATACATGTATGAATCAGAAAATACATAGTCTGCCCTTTAAGACATTTGTCACAGTGCTCCAATGAGAGGAATGGTCTAACCTAGCTAAGCTCTGTGTTTGCAGTGTGAGGTAGAGAAGGTATGTCAAGCCATTCTTGGGCCCAGACTATCCCTTCCCTGGAAGGAGATTGGTGCATGAGGATTAGGTGGATGGGAATTGTTTTCTCAGGATCTGAACCTTTGTGCTTCCTTAGCCTTACTGCATGCTCTCCTCATTATCAATACCTTACATAGATTAGAAGCAGAGAGCTCTTTCTACCACACACAAAAAAGACTTTCAGGTAGTAACCAGAAGCTCTTTTGGGGTAGCATCAAGCTCAAGTTTTTCCTAGAATGTTATTTTTGGTAGAGAGTTATTATGCACAATGCATGATGTCTGGAGCAACTGGTAACCTCTACCAGGAGTGTTCACCGTTTTTCATGACAGATGATGATGAGCTAAACTCAAAGTCCTTCGAGCAAGTGTTAAATTAGCCTTTAGAAAAGCAGTTAAACATGTTATTTCTCTTAGGTAACTAGGCAAGTGTCTCTAATGAAACCAAAGCACCACAAGGCCTTGTGTTGGAATAAATGGAAAAGGTGTCAATTAGGAAGCATGTAGTCTGTACCTTAAGACATCTGTCAGAGTGCTCCAATGAGGAGAAGGGCCTAGCCTGGGTAAGCTCTGCATTTCACTGTGAGTGAGAGATGGTACATGAAGCCACTCTAGGGCCCAGAATATCACTTCTCTGGAAAGATATTGCTACCCAAGGCTGCAGTGAATAGGGACTCTTTCTCAATTTAGAAACGTAGTGTGACAAAGTCTTGCCGAACACTCTCCTAAATACACGTACTTAACTGATATTAAGAACCAAGAACTAGTTCACCCATGCACAAAGAACACATTTTGAAATTAGCCAGAAGCCTTTTCAAGAGAACTCCCAGAACAGAATTTTAACAGTGCTCCACTAGGTAGGGAGTTATTATACTTGGTGATTGTTTACATGTAGGAAAAATCCTTACTTTGTACATTCACATGATAATGAACTAAATCAAGTACATTGACTATGTGCTAGGTTAGCCTTGCAGAGCATAGGGTTAAATATGTTAGTTCTCTTAGGAAATCGGGCAAGTATCTGTTGCTGGAGAAAAGCAGCACAAGGATTTATGATCTTTTATTTAACTCAATGAATTGTATTATATTTATTATCATACAACCATAATCACAACCTAATTATAGAACATTTCCATCACAAACCCAATTTGACCCCTCTTTTCCAAACACCTGACCCTTTGGTAAACATATGTTTTTCAAAGTCTTATGGAAAAACAAACTCAAATTTGATCAAAGATCTAAAAGTAAACCGAAAAGCTCAAAAATTTTAGCATAAAGCATGTGGGAATATCCTCGTAAATTAGGGTTAGTCAAATATTGTCCTCTATTTTTAGAGTATCTGACATTGCATTGAGGCCTTTAATCTATTTTGAGTTTATTTTTTGTGTATGGTATTAGAGAATGGTCTAATTTCATTCTATTACATGTAGCTGTCCAGTTTTCACAGCACCACTCATTGAAGAGACTATTTTTCATTCACGGTATATTCTTGCTTTTTTTGTCATAGATTAGCTGAATATAGGTGCTTGGGTTTATCTCTGGGCATTCTCTCCTGTTCCACTGATCTGTATTTCTGCTTTTGTGCCAGCACCATGCTGTTTTGATGACTTCAGCTTTGTGGTATAGTCTGAGGTCAGGGAGCCTGATTCCTTCTCTTCCACTTTTCTTTCTCAATGTACTTTGCTCTTTGAGGTCTTTGGTGTTTCCCTACAAATTTTGAAATATTTTATTCTAGGTCTGTGAAGAATATCATTGGTAATTTGAGAGGGCTTGCACTGAATCGGTAGATTGCCTTGGGTAGTATAGTCATTTGGACAATATTGATTCTTCCAGTCCAAGAACATAGTATATCTTTCCACCTGTTTGTGTCCTCTTTGATTTCTTTCATCAGTGTCTTATAGTTTTCAAATTACAGCTCTTTTGATTCTCTAGGTAGGTTTATTCCCAGTTATTTTATTTTTCTGATGTGATGGTAAATGAGATGCTTTCACTAATTTCTCTTTCTGATATTTTATTGTTAGTATACAGAATTGCAATCAATTTCTGTGTATTAATTTTGTATCCTGCAACTTCACCAAATTCATCAATGAGCTCTAATAGTTTTCTGGTGTGTCTTTTGGATTTTCGAGGTATATAATCATAACATTGGCAAACAGTGACAGTTTTTACTTCTCCTTTTCGAATTTGTATTCCTTTTATTTCTTTATCTTCTCTGTTTGATATGGCTAGGACTTCCAAAACCATGTTAAATAACAGCAGTTAAAGTGGATATCCTTGTAACTTGTTCCTGCTCTTAGCAGATATGCTTTCAGTTTTTCACCATTGAGAGTGATGTTGGCTGTGGGTTTGTCATATAGGGAAGGGTTTTGTTATGTTGAGGTAGGTTTCTTCTGTGCCCACTCTCTGGAGAGTTTTTCTTTTTCTTTTGTCATTTTGCCATTTCTGGGGCTGCTCCCACAGCATATGGAGGTTCCAAGGCTAGGGGTAGAATCAGAGCTGTAGCCACCAGCCTACACCAGAGCCACAGCAACACGGGATCCGAGCCACATCTGCAACCTACACCACAGCTTGTGGCAATGCCGGATCCTTAACCCACTGAGCAAGGCCAGGGATCGAACCCGCAACCTCATGGTTCCTAGTCGGATTCATTAACCACTGAGCCATGACGGGAACTCCAGGAGAGTTTTTTTTTTAATCAAAAATTGAAAATTAATTTTGTCAGAAGCTTTTTCTGCATCAACTTAGATGATCATATGGTTTTTCTTTTTCTTTTTTTTAATTTTTAATTTTTAATTTTTTGCTTTTTAGGGCCACACCACAGCATGTGGAGGTTCCCAGGCTAGGGGTTGAATTGGAGCCATAGCCGCTGGCCTACACCAGAGCCACAGCCATGTGGGATCCAAGCCACGTCTGTGACCTACACCACAGCTCATGGCAATGCCGGATCCTTAACCCACTGAGCATGGCCAGGGGTCGAACCCACAACCTCACAGTCGCTAGTCGGATTCGTTAACCACTGAGCCATGATGGGAACTCCTGGTTTTTATTTTTCACCTTGTTCAGGTGGTGTATTGCACTGTTGATTTGTGGATATTGAAGTATTCTTTCATCCCTGGCATAAATCCCATTTGACTATGGTATATGATCCTTTTAATATATAGTTGGGTTTGGTTCACTTATATTTTGTTGATGATATTAGAATCCATGTTCTTCAGTGATATTGGCCTGTAATTTTCTTTCTTTCTTTCTTTCTTTCTTTTTTTTTTTTTTTTTTTGTGGTGTCTGGTGTAGTTTTGGTATCACGGAGACGGTGGCCTCATAGAATGAGCTTGAAAGTGTTCCTTCCTCTGCAATTCTTTGGAAGACTTTCAAAAGGAAAGGTGTTAACTCTTCTCTGAATGTTTGATAGAATTCACCTGTGAAGCCATCCCATCCCGGACTTTTGATTTTTGGGGAGTTTTTAAAAACATATTTTCAATTTCAGTACTTGTGATAGGTCTATTCATACTTTCCATTTCTTCCTAGTTCAATCTTGGTAGGTTGAACCTTTGTAAGAATCTGTCCATTTCTTCTAGGTTGTCCAGTTCATTGGCATATAGTTGCTTATAGTAGTCTCTCATGATCCTTTGTATTTCTGTGGTGTCAGAAAGCTCTTTGACACAGACCACAGTGACATCTTGTTTGCAACCAACAGAGGCCTGATCTCCAAATTATACAAACAACACATACAACTCAACAACAACAAACCAAACAACCCATTTGAAAAATGGACGGAAGACCTAAATAGACATTTCTCCAAAGAAGACACATGGATAGCCAAAAGGCACATACAAAGATGCTCAACATCACCAATTATTAGAAAAATGCAAATCAAAACCACAATGAAAGTCTATTCAGCAAGCACTGCTGGGAAACCTGGACAGCTGCATGCAAAGCAATGAAACGAGAACACACCCTCACACCATGCACAACAATAAACTCCAAATGGCTGAAAGACTTAAATATACGACAGGACGCCATCAAACTCCTAGAAGAGAACATAGGCCAAACACTCTCTGACATCAACATCATGACTATTTTCTCAGGTCAGTCTCCCAAAGCAGTAGAAATTAGAGCAAAAATAAACCCATGGGACCTCATCAAACTGAAAAGCTTTTGCACAGCAAAGGAAACCCAAAAGAAAACTAAAAGACAACTTTCAGAATGGGAGAAAACAGTTTCAAATGATGCAACTGACAAGGGCTTAATCTCTAGACTATATAAACAACTTATACAACCCAACAGCAAAAAAGCCAACCACCCAATGGAAAAATGGGAAAAGACCTGAATAGACATTTCTCAAAGAAGATATACAGATGGCCAACAAACACATGAAAACATGCTCAACATCGCTGATTATAAGAGAAATGCAAATCAAAACTCCCATGAGATATCACCTGACACCAGTCAGAATGGCCATCATGAATAAGCCCACAAATAACAAGTGCTGGAGGGGCTGTGGAGAAAAGGGAACCCTCCTGCACTGTTGGTGGGAATGTAAACTGGTATAGCCACTATGGAGAACAGTTTGGAGATACCTTAGAAACCTATCCATAGAACTTCCATATGACCCCACAATCCCACTCTTGGGCATCTATCCGGACAAAACTCTACTTAAAAGAGACACGTGCACCCGCATGTTCATTGCAGCACTCTTCACAATAGCCAGGACATGGAAACAACCCAAATGTCCATCGACAGAGGATTGGATTTGGAAGAAGTGGTATATATATACAATGGAATACTACTCAGCCATAAAAAAGAATGACATAATGCCATTTGCAGCAACATGGATGGAACTAGAGACTCTCATCCTGAGTGAAATGAGCCAGAAAGACAAAGACAAATACCGTATGATCTCACTTATAACTGGAATCTAATATCCAGCACAAATGAACATCTCCTCAGAAAAGAAAATCATGGACTTGGAGAAGAGACTTGTGGCTGCCTGATGGGAGGGGGAGGGAGTGGGAGGGATCGGGAGCTTGGGCTTTTCAGACACAACTTAGAATAGATTTACAAGGAGATCCTGCTGAATAGCATTGAGAACTTTGTCTAGATACTCATGTTGCAACAGAAGAAAGGCTGGGGGAAAAATGTAATTGTAATGTATACATGTAAGGATAACCTGACCCCCTTGCTGTACAGTGGGAAAGTAAAAAAAATTATTAAAAAAAAAACTACAATGAAATTCCACCTCACACCAGTCAGAATGGCCATCATTAACAAGGCTACAAATAACAAATGCTGGATAGGGTGTGGAGAAAAGGGAGCCCTCCATCATTGTTGGGTGGAAATGTAAGCTGGTACAGCCACTATAGAAAACAGTATGCAGGTTCCTCAGAAGTATAAATATAGAACAAGCATATGATCCAGAAATCCCACCAATCTGCTCCTGGGCATATAGCCAAACTATCATTCAAAAAGATACATGCATTCCTGTGCTCATTGCAGCACTATTCACAATATCCAAGACCTGGAAACAACCTAAATGTTCATTGACACGTGGGTGGATTAAGAAGATGTCATACATATATGCAGCCATAGAAAGAACAAAGTAATGCCATTTGCAGCAACATGGATGCAACTGGAGATTCTCACACTAAGTGATATAGGTCAGAAAGAGAAAGACAATTGCCACATGATATCACTTATATGTGGAATCTAAAGTGTGGAAAAATGAATCTTTCTACAAAACAGAAACAGACTAACAGACATTGAGAACAGACTTGGGGATGCCAATGGAGAGAGGGGAACAAGTGGGATGGATGGGGAGTTTGCAGTTGGTAGATGCAAACTACTGCATTTAGAATGGATAAGCAGTGAGGTCCTTCTCTACAGCACAGCAAACTATATCAAGTCTCTTGGGATAGAACATGATAGAGGATAGTATGAAGTATAGTATATATATATACTATATATATATATATGAAAGGGTCACTATGCTGTACAGTAGAATTTGACACAACACTCTAAATCAACTGTACTTTAATAAAATAAAATGAGGAAAAAAAGAAAAACAATAAATTATGGTTAGGCAAAGACTTCTTAGCTGTGGCACCAAAATCATGATCCATAAATGAAATAATCGATAAACTGGAAGTTTCAAGGTGAAAGACTTTTTGTCTCCTGAAGACACTATTGAAGGACAGAACAAGATACAGCCTGGAAGAAAATATTTGCAAATAAAATATTTGCAACATGATTTGTAGGCAGAATTTTATAAAAACTCCCCCCAAACTCCACAAAATGTAAACAAAAAACATAGTTGTAAAATGGGAAGTTCGGATTTCTATCAAAATGACATAAGCATGCCAGAGAACACATGGACACCAGTGTTCAACATCATTAGCTACTAGGAAAATGCAAACAAATCTAACAGGAGATACTAATATGCATCTGTTCAAATGACTAAAATCTGGCAGACATACAGACAGGCAGACAGACAGACACACACACACACACACACACACACTCACACACACCCCCACCCCACCCCACCACACACATTATTACCAAGTGCTGGAGATGATGTGGAGCTACTAGGAACTCTCAGACATTGCTGGAGTGAATGCTCAAAGTTGGATCAACCTGAAACATGCTTTTGCAGTTTCTTCCAAATTTATACCTATACTTATACCATGTGATCCAGCAGTCCAAATGCTGGGTAGCTAACCTAGAAAACTGAAAAAAAAAATATGTTCACTAAAAAACCCATATGTGAATGTTTAGGACAGGTCTGTGCATATTTCACAAAGCCCAGAAAAACCCAGATGCCTTTCAATAGGCGGATGTATAAAACACACCATGGTACATTCATAACATTAAACTGAATGAACTATTAATGCATGTGACAACCTGAAAATTATACTGATGCAGAATAAGTCAATCGTTGCTGGGAGTTGGGGCCAAGGTAGTGGTATGATGGAACAGTTCCATATCCTAATCGCTGTAATGGTTACACTAATCTATATATTTGTTAAAATTCATATAACTTTATGTCAAAAAAAGCAAGTGTTACAGGGTGATCATCTGTCCCAGACACACAATCTGACACTACATACCTATTAACATGGCTAAAGTTAAAAATGTTGATTTTATCAAGAGCTGGTAAGGATGTGGAGGAGCTAGAACTTGAATACACTGCTGATGGAAGTGTAAAATGGTACAACTACATTGAAAAAATGTTTTGCAGTACACTTTAGTCCATTCAGGCTGATATACCAAACTTTACACACTAGGTGGCTTGTAAAAAATGGAAATGTATTTCTTACAGTTCTGAAGGCTGGAAGGTCAAAGATCAAGGAGGCGAAATGGGAATGTTCTGGTGAGGGCTTACCTCTTGGTTTGTACCACTGTGTTCTCATATGGTAGAAGGCCTGAGCTGGCTCTCTGGATGCTCTTTCACAAGGGCATGAATGTCATTCATGAGGGCTCCATTGTCATTACCTAATCACCTCCCATAAGCCCTACATCCTAATACCATCACCTTGGGCGTTAGGATTTCAACATATAAATTTGGAGGGAACACAAATATTTAAATCATAGCAGGCTATTTCTTAAAATATTATATATACCCCTACCATATGATCCAGACATTCTAGTTCTAGGAATTTACCCAAGAGAAAGGAAAGCATATGTACAAACAAAGACTTGTATATGAATGCTCAGAGAAGCTTAATTTATAATAGCCAAAGGATAAAACATCACTAAAGTCCATCAGTATTTGAATGGATAAACAAACTGTGGCATTTCCATATAATGGAATACTCATAGCGATAAAAAGTAATGAACTATTGATGACACATTACAATGTCTCAATATCTGAGTGAAAGAAGCCAGAAGAAGATGAGTATATACACTGTGATTAAATTTATGTAAGATTCCAGAGAACGCAAACTAATATATATTGTCTGAGAGCAGATCAGTGATTGCCTGGAGACTGGAAGGAATAAGGAGGGGCCAGAGACAGGGATTACAAAGGAACAGGAGCAGGAAATTCATCACATCAAAATGTCAGATTAACAGTTTGTGACCCTTTGGAGGGGTCTGTGTAAAAGGAAAGGGCAATGAAGTAAGATTGCACAGGGTGCCTCCAAGTTACTCACAAGACTGTAGACCTTATTGAAGTCAGTGACCATGCATTCTGCCTGGTTGTTGCATAAATTACAATATATATATATATACATATATATATATATACACATATATATGTATATATATATATACTCCCTATTGTAAGTGTGAAATAAAATATTTAACAAAATACATGTAAACATCAAGAAAGATGTGTGTATATATACACACATGTCTAAAACACATATAAAAAAACTATAACTGTAGGGTTATTTTATAGTTATTTTAAAAAATAGATTTTGTTTTCATAGAGTTTTAGAGATGGATGGAGCACTATGATCATCACCTGTAAACCCCTCAGTTTACATTGAGAAAAGTAAAGGGACTTGCATCAGATCGAGCCCCCATACTCCCACAGGAGTGCTCTTTCCATTACTCCAAGTTCTTTTTCTCTTCTCTTGAGCTAGTTCTCTTTCTGTGACTTTAGTTAAAACCCTGTCCCCTCACAAATGAAAACATTCCTACATACATATATAAACATGTAATACACAAGTGCAACACACATGCATGCATACAGTCATGCATACATACACACATATACACATACAAGCACGCATGCACGGGTATATAGTGTTATGCAAACGTTTAACAACCAGTCTCTGTGAGAGGGGGGCAAATTTGTAGCACACACTTAGCAATTTCTCTGATCTCATCTTTCCCACCATGGATGACTTCAAGCTACCTACATAATGTCACCGAATGCAGAATTTTGGAAGAGATGTGCAGTACAATGTCATTTATAGTTTTTTTCACCATAGAGATGCAGGTGATGAGAATAAGCTCAAGAGCACATATTTAAAAATATTTTATAATGTATTAAAATAATTTGGAAAAGATGAGTTTTGAGTGTTTACTACCCTTAGCTTTAATATAAATTTTTAAAATTTATTTATTTATTTTTCTGCTGTACAACATGGGGGCCAAGATACACTTACATGTATACCTTTTTTTTTTTCCACACTTTGTTCTGCTACAAGTATCTAGACATAGTCCTCAATGCTACTCAGCAGAATCTCCTTGTAAATCCACTGCAAGTTGTATTTGATAACCCCAAGCTCCCGATCCCTCCCACTCCCTCCCTCTCCCCCCCGGGCGGCCACAAGTCTATTCTCCAGGTCCATGGTTTTCTTTTCTGTGGAGATGTTCATTTGTGCTGGATATTAGATTCCAGTTATAAGTGATATCATATGGTATTTGTCTTTCTCTTTCTGACTCATTTCACTCAGGATGAGAGTCTCTAGTTCCATCCATGTTGCTATAAATGGCATTATGTCATTCTTTTGTATGGCTGAGTAGTATTCCATTGTGTATATATACCACTTCTCCCTAATCCAATCATCTGTTGATGGACATTTGGGTTGTTTCCATGTCCTGGCTATTGTGGAGAGTGCTGCAATGATCATGCAGGTGCATGTGTCTTTTTCAAGGAAACTCTTGTCTGGATATATGCCCAAGAGTAGGGTTGCTGGGTCTTATGGAAGTTCTATGTATAGATTTCTAAGGTGTCTCCAAACTGTTCTCCATAGAGGCTGTACCAGTTTACATTTCCACCAGCAGTGCAGGAGGGTTCCCTTTTCTCCTAAACCCCTCCAGCACTTGGTATTTGTGGGCTTATTCATGATGGCCATTCTGACTGGTGTGAGGTGGTATCTCATGGTAGTTTTGATTTGCATTTCTCTTATAACCAGCGATATGAGCATTTTTTCATGTGTTTGTTGGCCATCTGTATATATTCCTTGGAGAAATGTCTATTCAGGTCTTTTGCCCATTTTTCCACTGGGTGATGGGCTTTTTTGCTGTTGAGTTGTGTAAGTTGCTTGTATATCCTAGAGCTTAAGCCCTTAGTTAATTTTAAGCTTATATAATTTTATAAGTGTCCCAACTGGCTCATAAAATTTCCTAAAATGTTAATGATCAACTATCACCAGTTTGTTTGAGCTGGAATTGCTGCATAAATAAATGCAAACTTTGGTGTGTCCTTCGGGGGTTCCTTGGAGGAGTTTTCCCCACTATAAAAGCACACAGGGTAAGCCTGCATTGGTCTCATTTGCAACACTTTAGAATTTGGCAAAATAGTGGGTAAATTTTCTGGCCCATTCTTTGATTGCCCTTACCAAATAAATGGTAGAATTGAATACCCACCATGTATATAGAGCCCATAAGATGAAATGAAGTAATTTGTATCTACTATCCATAGATGGATTGATGCTGAAATCACATTTCTTCCTGTTTATCTATAAATCTATGCCCCAACCTTTCCTTCATTTTACCCTCCCTTTCCTTTTTACTTTTCTTTTTTCCTTCTTTCTTTCCTTCCTTCTTCTTTTCATTTTTCCTCCCTCCCCTCCTTCCTCCCCTCCTTCCTTCCCTCCATCCCTCCCTCCCTCCCTTCCTTCCTTCCTCCCCTCCCTGACTCCCTCTCTCCCTCCCTCCTTCCTTCCTTCCTTCCTCATTCTTTTGCTCGTCATGATTTTCCAGAGAATAGAACCAACACAATATGTATGGAGATAGAAAGAGAGAGAGAGAGAGAGAGAGGTTTTACAGAATGGAGTCACACAATTATAGAGGTCTAATAAAAAAAGTTTGATATTCTGTAATTAGTATTTTGGCCTCTTGAGGTCATGGTGACCCAAGGTTGTTTTTGTACCCACCATCCCAGTGTTTTTGCAAGTGTGTGGAAATCTTATTACAAATCCTCTATCCACTATCCTCAACATATATGTTTTGCTTCTTTCCCGACAGAAAAAGCATCTCCATTTGGCTACTTCTTGCCACCATAGTAAAAAATCTTTGTCCAAGTTCCTCTCTCTTCTTCTCCCTTCAGGTGACCCATGTGGCCCTGTGTGGTGTGTCATGCGTCCCATCCTCTGTGAAATTGTGGGTAACAAACTTTTCTTTCAAAGGCAGTTGACTCACTTTCTTTCATCTTACTATGCTTACTATACCAGATTAGAGTAAATCCTGGGTACAATGGCAAGTCCAAAACCTGTAGGATGGGCTGCCAGGCTGGAGACTAGGGGAAAGCTGATGCTGCAGAATCCCTCTTGATCAGGGTGAGGTCTGTTCAGGCCTTCAACTGATTGGATGATGCCTATATGCATTAAGAGGGGAAATCTTCTTTACTCAATGCCCTCCTGTCTAAATGTTAAGTTTCATCCAAAATATCCTCACAGAAATATCCAGAACAAAATTTGACCACATATGCACACAGTGGCCTGGCCTAGTTGACACATAAAATTAACCATCATAAGTCTACTCTTTATTGTGGTACCCATATGCACTACCTTAAACTGTACTTAATATTCAAATAAGGGAAATCTGCAAGGTCATACTCCTTCCTTGACACATGATACAACTAGCTTTCATACAAATGAAAACACACTAACCCTTTTACCACAACAGGATGCGAAAACCTTGGGTGATGTCTTTTTATCTCCTAACTTAAATATTATGATGCAAATTTGGCAATGTTTAAATAATAGGATACCAAACAGGTGTATCTTATAAGGTAAGGGTGTAACAGAGGAAAAGAAATGATATTAGATAGACAAATATAGATATAGGAACATAACAAAATAAGGAAGAAATACTCATAACAATTAAAGTCCTCTGTTCTGAAACTGGTCACATGGCCAAAACTGGTTGTTTGCAACTACCTTCTTCTACTACTCACTCCGTATTACATTTGCCCTCAGAAAGACCCTCAGCTAGCCATGGTTTTTCATCTGGTAGGGTGCCTCAGACTTTCGTTCCTGAAGGGTCTGGTTCATTGGTAGTCCTGCCTGGATTTGGTTGTTGTAGTTTTTTGGTTGTTTGAGTTTAATCACAGGGCATGCTTTTACTAAGAGATACCTTAGGGGTCTCCTGCATTCCAGACATACTCTGCCATATCTCTATTGGTGAAGTGGCAGTCCAATTTCCCCTTGGTGGTCAGGATCAATAACCTTAGCCAGAACAGCAATTCCCTTCTTTATCTGTTGATTCAGAGGCATGAGGAGCCCAAAGTGGCCAGGTGGCAGTCTGAATTTTCAATGCAACGAAATCATAGTTGTGTCTCCTTGTGGAAGCACTCTTCCATTTGGAACTAAGCTCTCTCTCTAGGCAGGCGGAACATAAGTACATGGGGTCAGGAAGCCAACTTGGTGCTAGTGGGCACTCCCATTCCCACCATTTAATTGCCGGACCTGTAAACTCTGGCTATGAATGGTGAATCAGCCTCTTGCAGAACCTTGCCCAGGCCCTACAGTGTTGCCACTTAGCTGGTGCTATAAGTGAGTGGGTCACCTTCCTTGAGGTGACCCAGCCACCTCTACATTCAAGTGGTTCCGGGTCTATAAATTGGCTCAAGTCTGGGGATTGATTGAGGGGCTGCCCCCCTTTTTTACTCTCTTGACCTAGAATTTTTCTGGTTATTTAGAGAAAGTGAGACTTTAGCATGTTTCCTGTATGCTTCTCTTCTACAGACATCCTGACCAATTCGCAAACAACCTAGGTCTCTGGGCGTCAGACTATTCCAAATGTTGCTTTAACTCTGTTGTTCATTATGTTAATCATGCCCACCTTACTTTTGAAGGCTGAAGGATGCCTCTTGACCCCTGCCACTCAGGGCATACAACTACTCCTGTTGCCCTTAAGTTCCACAATTCAGTGGCAGCAGTTCCCACTATTAAGTTCTGGTCTACAGAGAAGAGCACTTGTGAAGCTCTTCAAGGATGCTGGGGCTCCCCTTGTGAATTTATTTCTCACATTTGTGGTGAAGAGTGTGTCCTGCCAATCCTCCTAGACCGGATGAGTAGATTGTAAATGACAAATCCACTCCTAACTTTCCAATCTCCCTAAGCCCTTGAATTATTTATTCTACAGTAAACCAAGGGTAGATCTGGCATTTGTAATCCACTTAGTGTGGACCACATTTTGGGCCCTGTGTCAGCCAACCAACCAAACTCATAGAGCCCTTTCTATCTCTCCAAGCCACAACATTAAATGCTTAGTGGACCTATACCACTAAAATCACCCTGATCCACCTTTATGTTCTTTCCATTATTATGCCACAGCCTTAATATCCATTTCCACACACACACTGTATATATGTATATACATTATACATATAGTACCTCTTTTGGAGTATAGTACACCTTCTCATGTGTTACACTTTTAACCTCACCTTTAGGGACCTGATGGAACTTGAGTCTTGCTATCGGTCTAGAAGCAGAGAGAAGTGGTGGGGTGGGTCATGAGGAGCATCAGCAGTCTTCCAAGGAAGCTTTCTCAGGGGAGGCCATTACATTTTCCTCGGGTGGTACAGTCTCAAGCTCCTCAGACTAGGGTTCAGAGGTTGCTTCTACTGGCAATGGTGATTCATGAGAATTTAGGGGCTTAATGACCCCAGTCCTTCCCAACCAAATCTTTCACTTTAATGGTAGATACCTGGCAAGATTGGGGATTAAACTTACATTGTAATTCAGCCACTCACAGGATGAGATTCTGGGTTTTGTTTTTAGCAATCTCAACCCTGTGGCTATAGGAGATAAGGGCAGGCGTAGGTGATTTCAGGCCCTTTATACATTGTTTGAACAGGGAATTTGAATTTGAATCTCTGAGCCCATCCTTTTCTTTTTGCACTTATTCAATAACATAAGGAGCAACCAGCAATTCTTATTATACTCCTTAGTTTGACAAAAGTGTTTGAATGTATGTGGTCTCCCAGATCTTTGCCTCCTATAAGTACTTGGTGAGGAGTATCCAATGATGAGATTTTGTGTATCTCTATTGCCACATTATGACATGGACTCTCAGATTGCTCTTTACTACTGGAAATAGGGTCATTGATGTCTTTAAATATAATCAAATTAGAAAGCCAATTCAGAAAGCTCATCCTTAGGATTCCATTCAAACAATGTATAGCACCAGTCCTGTTAACAAAATCTGCATGAGTCAGGGTACTCCAGAGAAACAGAACCAATAGGATGTATGAATGTGTGTGTGTGTGTGTGTGTGTGTGTGTGTGTGTGTGTGTGTGTGTGTAGACAGAGAGACAGAAACAGATGGACAGAAGAGATTTATTTCAAGGCATTAGCAAGTCCAAAATCTGCAGGATGGACTGATGGACTAGAGAACAAAGGGAGGGCCAATGACCCATTTCAATTCCAAAGGCCGTCAAGCTAGAGACCAAGAGAAGAGCCAAAGTTGCAGTTCAAGTTTGAGGGCCATCTATGGCTGAATTCCCTCTTGCTTGGGGAAGTTCCATATTTTGTTCTGTTTAGGACTTTGCTTGCTTGAACAAGGCCCATCCACATTATAGAGAGTAATGTGCTTTACTCAAAGTTCACAGATGTATAAGTTATTCTCATCCAAAAAACAGCCCCACAGCATCATCCATAATAATGTTTGACCACATATCTGGACACTGTGGCATGGCCAAATTGACACGTAAAATTAGGCATCGCAGTTTCTTTCTTTCTGTCCTTCTTTCTCTTTCATTCCCTCTTTTTAACAGAGATCGTATTTTATGGTGAGATGTTCCTAGCTTATGGCTTATATAATATATTTTTTCCACATAATAGTATTCTATGTAACTGCCAGTACAACTCTGTTAACTAGATACAGAAGGTTTTTATAGTTCCTCTTTACATGCAGGAAGACTACATCTCAGGGAGGAGAGCTAATGTGTTCAAGGCCAAACAGTCAATATTTGGCCATTTGGCCATTTGGCCATTCCAAGAGTCAAAACCAGACCTTCTGATTTAAGATTCCTGGCTCTTTCTAATGATTTTTTAGTTCTCAAAACCCGAGCGAGACTTCACTGAAGATTGCAACACTACCTGTATTTCAAACTACTTAGTTACATCCATGATATCCCTGGAGTCACCATGGCTTTTACAATGTGTCATTTTCAGGGTGTGAGGCAAGGGTGGGCATTCTCAGTACCTTTTTTTTTGCTCAATGAATTTATCACATCTGTAGTTGTACAATGATCATCACAATCCAATTTTATAGGATTTCCATCCCACAATACCAGTGCATCCCCCCACCCCCCAAACTGTCCCCTCTGGAGACCATAAGTTTTTCAATGTCTGTGACTCAGCGTCTGTTCTGCAAAGAAGTTCGGTCTGTCCTTTTTTCAGATTCCACATGGCAGTGAAAGCATTTGATGTTGGTGTCTCATTGTAGGGCGGACTTCACTTAGCATGATAGTTTCTAGGTCCATCCATGTTGCTAAAAATGCCGGTATTTCACTCCTTTTAATGGCTGAGTCATATTCCATTGTGTATATGTACCACACCTTCTTGATCCACTCCTCTGTTGATGGACATTTAGGTTGTTTCCAGGTCTTGGCTATTGCAAAGAGCACTGCAATGAACATTGGAGTACATGTGTCTTTGTGAGTCATGGTTTTCTCTGGATAGATGCCCATCTATCCAGAGTGGGATTGATGGGTCAAAAGGTAGCTCTATTTTTAGTTTTCTGAGGCATCTCCGTACTGTTTTCCGCTGTGGTTGTACCAATTTACAATCCCACCAACAGTGTGATAGGGTTCCTTTTTCTCCACCCCCTCTCCAGCACTTATTGTTTGTAGACTTTTGGATGATGGCCATTCTGGCTGGTGTAAGGTGGTATCAAATAGTGGTTGTGATTGGCATTCCTCTAATAATGAGTGATGTTGAACGTCTTTTCATGTGTTTTTTGTCCATCTGTGTGTCTTCTTTGGATAACTGTCTGTTTGGATCTTCTGCCCATTGTTGGATGGGATTGTTTGTTTGTTTTGTTTGTTTTTTTTTTTTTTTTTTGGTATGGACTGGTTGGAGGTGTTTATAAATTTTGGAGATTAATCCCCTGTCCGTTGATTCATTTGCAAAGATTTTCTCCCATTCTGTGGGTTGTCTTTTTGTTTTGTTTAGGGTTTCCTTTGCTGTGCAGAAACTTTGAAGTTTTATTGGGTCCCATTTGTTTATTTTTGTTTTTACTGTCATTACTCTAAGAGGAGGATCTGAGAAGATGTTGCTGTCAGTTATGTCAGAGAGTGTTTGGCCTATGCTTTCCTCTAAGAGTTTTATAGTGTCTGGTCTTATATCTAGGTCTTTAATCCATTTGGAGTTTATTTTTGTGTATGGTGTTAGGGAGTGTTCTAATCACATTCTTTGACATGCGGCTGTCCAGTTTTCCCAGCACCAGTTACTGAACAAGCTGTCCTTTCTCCGTTGCATATTCTCACCTCCTTTGTCATAGATGGGTTGGCTGTACGTGCGTGGGTTGAATTCTGGGCTGTCTATCCTGTTCCAGTGATCTATATGTCTGTCTTTGTGCCAGCACCATACGGTTTTGATGACTGTTGCTTTGTGGTATAGTCTGAAGTCCGGGAGCCTGACTCCTCCGGCTCCATTTTTCTTTTTCAGGATGTCTTTGGCTATTCTGGGTCTTTTGTGCTTCCAAACAAACTTTGAAATATTTTGTTCGAGTTCTGTGAAAAATGTCCTTCATCATTTGATAGGGATTGCATTGAAATCTGTAGATTGACTTAGGCAGTATAGTCATTTTGACAATATTGACTCTTCCAGTCCACGAGCATCTATTTTCCATCTATTTGTCTTTCCATCTATTTGTGTCATCTTTGATTTCTTTCCTCAGTGTCTTATAGTTTTCAGAGTATAGGTCTTTTGACTCTTCAGGTAGGTTTACTCCTAGGTATTTGATTCTTTTGGATGCAATGGTAAACGGGATTGCTTCCCTAATTTGTCCTTCTGCTCTTTCATTGTTAGTGCATAGAAATGCCATCAATGTCTGTGCATTAATTTTGTATCCTGCGACTGTGCCAAATTCGTGGATGAGCTCTAACAGTTTTCTGGTAGAGTCTTTAGGATTCTCTAGGTGTAGTATCATGTCATCTGCAAATAGGGATAGCTTTACTTCTTCCTTTCCAATTGGGATTCCTTTTATCTCTTTTACTTCTCTGATTGCCATGGCTAGGACTTCCGAAACTATGTTGAAGCATAGTGACGAGAGCAGACACCCTTATCTTGTTCCTGATCTCAGTGGGAATTCTTTCAGCTTTTCACCATTGAGAATGATGTTCGCTGTGGGTTTGTCATATATGGCCTTTATGATGTTGAGGTAGGTTCCCTCTGTCCCCACTTTATGAAGGGTTTTGATCAGAAATGGGTGTTGGATTTTGTCAAAGGCTTTTTCTACATCTATCGAGAGGATCATATGGTTTTTATTCTTCAGTTTGTTAATGTGGTGTATCACACTGATGGATTTGCAGATATTGAAGAACCCTTGCATCCCTGGGATAAATCCCACTTGATCATGCTGTACAATCCTTTGAATGTATTGTTGGATACGGTTTGCTAGTATTTTGTTGAGGATTTTTGCATCGATGTTCATCAGTGAAATTGGCCTGTAGTTTTCTTTTTTGCCGGTATCTTTGTCTGGTTTTGGTACCGGGGTGATGGTGGCCTCATAGAATGAGTTTGGGAGTGTCCCTTCCTCTGCAATTTTTTTGAAATAGTTTCAGAAGGAGAGGTGTTAGCTCTTCTCTAAATGTTTGATAGAATTCACCTGTGAAGCCATCTGGTCCTGGAGTTTTGTTTGTTGGAAGTTTTTAAATCACAGTTTCAATTTTAGTTCTTGTGATCAGTCCCTTCATCTTTACTATTTCATTTTGGTTTAGTCTTGGAAGATTGTACTTTTCTAAGAATTTGTCCATTTCTTCTAGGTTTTCTATTTTATTGGCATATAGTTGCATATGGTAGTCTCTTATGATCCTTTCTATTTCTGTGATGTCCGTTGTTATTTCTCCTTTTTCATTTCTAATTTTATTGATTTGAGTCTTCTCTCTTTCTTTCTCGAGAGGTCTGGCTAAGGGTTTATCCATCTTGTTGATCTTTTCAGAGAACCAGCTTTTCATTTCATTGATCTTTTCTATGGTTTTCATTGTTTCTACTTCATTGATTTCTGCTCTGATCTTTATGATTTCTTTCCTTCTGCTAACTTTAGGTCTTGTCTGTTCTTCTCTCTCGAGCTGCTTTAGATGTAAAGTTAGCTTGTTTATTTGAGCTTTTTCTTGTTTCCTGAGGTGGGCTTGTATTGCTATAAACTTTCCTGTTAGAATGGCTTTTGCTGCATCCCATAGGTTTTGGAGTGTCTTATGTTTGTTGTCATTCGCTTCTAGGTATGTTTTAATTTCCTCTTTGATTTCTTCAGTGATCCATTGGCTGTCTAGCAGCATGCTAGACATGTTTGCGGTTTTTGCAGGTTTTTTTCTTTCTTTCTTTTTTCTTTTTGCCTTTTCTAGGACCACTCCCATGGCATATGGAGGTTCCCAGGCTAGGGGTCGAATCAGAGCTGTAGCCACCAGCCTACACCGGAGCCACAGCAACGCAGGATCCAAGCTGCGTCTGTGACCTACACCACAGCTCATGGCAATGCTGGATCCTTAACCCCCTGAGCAAGGCCAGGGATCAAACCTGCAACCTCATGGTTCCTAGTCAGATTCGTTAACCACTGTGCCACCAAGGGAACTCCCAGTTTTTTTATCTTGTTGTTGATTTCCAGTTGTATAGTGTTGTGGTAGGTAAGGATGCTTGCTATGATTTCAATGTTCTTAAAGTTACCACTGTTGGCTTTGTAGCCCAGGATGTGATCAATCTTAGAGAATGTTCCATGTGCACTTGAGAAGAATGTGTATTCTGTTGCTTTTGGATGGAATGTCCTATAAATATCCATTAAGTCCGTCTGGTCTAGTGCTTCATTCAGGGCCTGTGTTTCCTTATTGATTTTCTGTCTGGATGATCTGTCCATTGCTGTCAGTGGGGTGTTCACGTCCCCCACTATGATTGTGTTATTGTTGATTTGTCCTTTTAAGGTTGTTAGCAGTTGCCTTATATATTGTGGTGAACCTATGTTGGGTGCGTAGATATTTAAAATTGTTACATCTTCTTCTTGGATTGATCCTTTGATCATTGTCCCTTAAAATATTCTTCATTTTAGGTCTATTTAGTCTGATATGAGTATTGCTACTCCAGCTTTCTTTTGATCCCCGCTTGCAGGAAATATTTTCTTCCATCCTCTCACTTTCAATTTGTACATGTCCCTAGAAGGGAAGTGGGTCTCCTGAAGACAGCATACATATGGGTCTTCTTTTTGTATCCATTCAGCCAGTCTATGTCTTTTGGTTGGGGCGTTTAGTCCATTAACATTTAAAGTAATTATTGATATGTATGTTCTTATTGCCATTTTATTAATTGCTTTGGATTTGTTTTTGTTGCTCTTTTTTCTTCCCTTCTTTTGTTTTTCCTCTTGTGGTTTGATGACTATCTTATTGTTGTATTTTTGTGGATTTTTATTATTTGTGTGTATCAGTTGTAGAGTTTTGGTGTGCACTTATTCTGAAGTCTGATGTAAGAGTCTATATATATATATAGAGAGAGAGTCTAGTCTCTCTCTCTCTCTCCATATATATATATATATATGGAGAGAGAGAGAGAGAGAGAGAGAGAGAGAGAGAGAGAGAGAGAGAGAGAGAGAGAGAGAGATTGTTTTAGGTTGTTGGTCTCTTAATTGCAAGTTCACCTCCAGTGTCCTGCATCTGTACCCACCTCTTCTCATGATTTCTGATTTTGGTGGCATAATTGTGCATGGATGATTTCGTATCTTTACTGTATATATTCCTTTACTGGTGAGCCTTCTCATTTGTGGTATTTTTGTTTCCGGTTGCTGTGTTTTCTTTTCTGCCTAGAGAAGTTGCACTAGTATTTGTTGTAAGGCTGCTTTAGTGTTGCTGAATTCTCTCACCTTTTGCTTACCTGTGAAGGTTTTGATTTCTCCTTTAAATCTGGATGAGAGCCTTGCTGGGCAGAGTAATCTTGGTTGGAGGTTTTTTCCTTTCACCACGTTAAGTATATCATGCCACTCCCTTCTGGCCTGCAGAGTTTCTGCTGAAAAATCTGCTGATAACCATATCAGGGTTCCCTCGTATGTTATTTGTGTCTTTTCCCTAGCTGCTTTCAAGATGCTCTCTTTGTCTTTAATTTTGGTCAGTTTGATTAATATGTGTCTTTGGGTATTCCTCCTTGGGTTTATTTTATATGGTACTCGTTGTGCTTCCTGGATTTGAGTGAATGCTTCCTTTCCCATGTTAGGGGAGTTTTTGGCTATTATCTCTTGGAATATTTTTTCTGTCCCCTTCTCTCTCTCTTCTCCTTCTGGCACCCCTATAATACAGAGGTTAGTGCGTTTAATGTTGTCCCAGAGTTCTCTGAGACTCTCTTCATTTCCTTTCAATCTTTTTTCTCTTTTCTGTTCCACACCTGTAATTTCTACTAATCTGTCCTCCACCTTGCTTATTCGTTCTTCTGCCTCCTGTATTCTGCTGTTAGCTGCTTCTAGTGATTTTTCTATTTTAGTTACTGTACTTTGCATCTCTTCTTGTTTAAGTTTTATATCTTGTATCTCTCTGGTCACTGTTTCCTGTCAGTTATCCATCTTTGCCTCCAGTTTTTTTTTTTTTTTCCAATGTCTTGCCTCATCTTCAGCATCAACAGTCTAAAGTCTTTTTCCTGGAGGCTGAGAATCTCCTCATCACTTAGCTGACTTTCTGGGGTTTTTCCTTTCTCCCTCCTCTGAGTTATACTTCTCTGTCTTTTGGTGTGTTGACCTTTTTACAGATAATAGAGTTGTAGCATCTCTTACTTCTGGTGTCTTCCCCCCCCTTGTGGATGAAGTCGGTATTGGGGCTTGCTGTAGGCTTCCTGATGGAAGGGACTGATGCCTGCCCACTGGTAGGTGGAACTGATTCTTATCCCTCTGGTGGGTGGGGCATTGTCTCTGGGTGGGATTAGAGGTGGCTGTGTGCCTGAGGGGTCTTTAGGCAGCCTGTTTACTGATGGGTGGGGCTGTGATCCCACCTGGATTGTTGTTTGCCCTGGGGCTTCTCAGGGCTGACTGATGGGTGGGGACAGATTTTCCCAAAATGGCACCCACCAGAGAAAGGCACCCTCCTGTGTATTCCCAAGAGCTTTGCTTCCAATGTCCTTCCCTCATGACAAGGCACATTCACCCCTGTTTTCCCAGGATGTCCTCCAAGAACCTCAGTCAGGCTTGACCCAGATTCCTATAGAGACTTGACTTTACCCTGGGACCCAGTGCATGTGAATGTCTGTGTGTGCCTTTTAAGAATGGGGTCTCCATTTCCCCCAGTCCCATGGTGCTCCTGCACACAAGCCCCACTGGCCTTCAATGCCAGATGCTCCAGGGGCTCTTTCTCCCAGTACCAGATCCCCACACGTGGGAATTTGATGTGGGGCTCAGAACTCTCACTCCTATAGGTGAGTCTCTGTGAACCAGTTAGTTTCCAGTCTGTGGGGCTTCCCACCCAGGAGGTATGGGGTTGCTTATATCATGTAATCACCCCTCCTACCTCTTGATGTGGCCTCCTCTTTGTCTTCTGGAGTAGGATATCTTTTTTAAGGTTTCCGGTCCATTTGGGTGAAGATTGCTCAGCCTTTAGTTGTGAATTTTGTTGATTTTAGGAGAGATGTTGAGCTCCAGTCCTTCTATTCCGCCATCTTAATCCCATCTCCCTCAGTGCCTTTTTAATTACTTTTCCATGCATTATATTAACTTTCTGTTGCATTTGGACAGTTAGCAGTGCCTGAGTGATGCTGGAATTGATGGGTCCGAAAGGGCCCATTGGCGGATCTAAAAGGAGCAAGTGGATAAGTGTCTTCTTTCCATTCAGCCCACTTACCTTTCAATCAGGAGTTACCAGTGAATCAGTAAGAAAAGGGGGCCTGGAGCATTTTCCTCTCCTAACAAGGATACCATCTTGTTCACTTCTCACATTAGATAATATTATCACATTTTGTAGTGGGACTGGATGGACTTTGCTCTCTCACGTTCAGCACCATTTTGTGGCTGAAGCAGCAAAGATTTTATTTTTAAATGATAAGCCTATGGATCAGACAGTATACTGTAAACCTGGCTTAACCTTCATGGTATTGAAAGCTTGTAAATAATAGGTATTAGACAATATGTTTCCCAGGATGGATGGGGAGAAGAGCAAAATTAAGAGAGAGACAGAGAGATGGAACCTGATTGGTTTTTTAATAAAAATAATAAAATGGACTCAGCAAATTAAACCTTGAACTTGAACTATTGATTCATAGCATATTCACACTTTTTTTCCCCCACAAATTTTTGCATAAAATACACACAACCCAGGAAAGTTTAATAGAGCACCATGATGGCTCCAAAGCACATTCCTGTATATCATGAAGACAATAGGAGATTCAAGAGGACAAATTCAGTCCAGCTCAGTGATTCTTGTTAGCATCTTCTTTGTGCCTAGCACTGTGCTAGCAACTGTAAGGAATTCGACAATGTTGCCACTTTGAAAGGGGGGAAAGGTGTTGATTTAATCCACAACCACACTTTTGTGGTGTGGCTTCATACAGCCAGCCCTATTCTAGGAACCATGGTGCACAGAGAGGAAACTGAAAGAAGAAACTTGAAGAAGTGTTCACCCTTTAGGGAGCTTAGAATCTAGTTGGGAATAACAGTGGGATAGGAAACTTTACACATAGGAAACAGAGTAGCCATTAATTGTCAGGCTCTAAGTGCAACTAGGTTTCTGAGAAGAAAGAGATGGAAGTGGACTGGTACATTTGGAAAGGGGGCAAGGAGGGGTTGCAATACTGGGACTAGAAGGGCAGGTAGAACTTAGACAGAGGGGAGGAGGAAAGGTATTCTGAGGAGAATGAGGAAAAAAGTGAACATGGGCACCGAGATAGGAGTAAGCATGGTAAATGTGGGAAACAGCAAGGAGCACTCTCAGCACATGAAGGAAAGAACTGTTGATGACATCATAGAAGTGGCCTCATGGGGCCGTGAAGGGCACAGTGGACTAGAAACCACAGGGCTCAAGGCACAAAGGTATTATCCTGGTTCTGCATTTACTATGCAGGGGGACTTGGTTAGGCATGTTAGCTGCTTTGTGCCCCACTGCCTTGACTTATTTGCTGTCATGTGAGCATACTGGCATTAGCATGCTATTCTCTCATCTTTGTAAATGTCCACAAGAGATGATACCTAAAGAAGTGGGTTCTTTTTTAACAGTAAAATTAAAATCAAGACCCCTTCTTACATGTTGTATTATACCAGCAAGATGGAGAAATGGCTCCCGAGTCTATATTAGGGTTTGTTTTCTAGTCTGCTATAGGCAGAAAGTGACTTTGTGTGGGTACAGGGGATGCCAGTTAGTTGATATGAAGGCAAATTTTGCCTCTGAAGAAGGCCAGGCCCAGGAGCCTGGATACTGGGGAGAAAGATTAGCCATGTGATAGGTGTTTTGGGGTTCTCTGAAAGACGCTCCTGGTCTCTGACATCAGATGAAACAGGTGACAAAACTGTACATGAAGGTCAGTGAGGTGTGGTAGAAAGATAACTGGACCTAGAGCAAAATGTATCTGAGATCAGATTTTAGGGCTTACCCCATAAATATGTGAACTTAAGCAAGCAATTTTCCATCTGTCAGTCCCAGTCTCCTCATCTGTCAAGTTGAAGGAAAAGCAGCACCTGTCCCACGTCTTAATTGAGTGAATTGTTGCAGGGATCTAATGCACATGTGAGAGGTTTCTGTAAACTCTAAAGTGGTAGGACAACTTGGCTTAATTTTTTTTTCTTGTTAATAAAGTGAAAACCAAGTTTTCTGACCAATTACAATCTACTATTTTAGCATGCTCTGTCATTGTTTCAGAAAGTTTATATTTCAGAGAGCTAGCTGTACCTTAGGACAGTATCAGCACAGTAGTTAGGCTGAATTCTTAGAATTTATATATAATTATATCAGAACCTAAACTTAGGATGAAGGTCACAGAGTCATAAGCTGTTGGAGGAAAGAAATAAAATTTTTTTTAGGCCCGCAGGCAAAAACAAGGGCAAATTCCCTCAGCTCTGTTTTACTCTGCCTGTATGCAAGAACACAGAGCTCAACAGTATTCTAGTTACAAAAATGCTCCCACTCAGCTTCACCGCTTTACAAGTGTAAACATTTAATAAGCAGAAACCTCAATTAAAATAGAGTAGGGAAAGCATTCACATCCTATGATGACAGCCCAGTACAAAAAGAAGCAAGACTTCCTCCCCTTGCCTGTCGAGAGCTTGAGCAATGAGACTGTCAGGTCTCAGCCAATGAAAAGTCACTATACTTGGAAATCTCAATTCTTCCAATGGACTCTTTCTTTACTGCAGTCCTCCAAACCTCCTTTCCACCTCTTTGAAGGAGTTCTCTGCTTGTTGTGGGGGACTTGCACATGCCTCACCATGGTTACAGACCCCAGATTGCAATTGTTTTTTGATCCTGAATAACACCCCCCCTTTTTTTTTTTCTGGGGAAATATCTGGTATTCTGGTGTTCTATTTGTTTTAGGTCAACTTTTTGGCGGCCCATATGAGGCTCCAGAGAAGACCCCTGACTAATTCCAAGGCTGGTGAACAAACAGATGTGGTATCCACATTTAGCCCATTGTTGCTCTCTGCTTTTCTTATTGACCCTGAGGTTTGAGGGTTAAGTCTTTCCCCTGGATCCATGCTTCTGCCCTCTTTGCATTTTTGAAGCCCCCTAGGTTTTGTTTGGGATCTATTTTAAAGCTTCTTCCTTTCTGGTTAAGGCCATGCTCTGTCTGTGAGTACTCATTTGGTACTTGAATCCAGTTTTTGAATTCAGTCTGTTGCAACTGGAACCGTGTTGGCCCTTGGCCTGATTCCTTTAGGAACAGGGGCTGTTCCTCCTGGAACTGGCTACCCTTTGACCCCTTCCTTTTAGAAGCAGTGCTGACCTATTGGAACATTACTGTTAAGCCTTCAGCCTAGTTCCTTCAGAATTAGGCTGTTTAATTAGAGCTGTGCCGAGGGGCCTTCAGCCTGGCTCCCTTGGGCCCAGACTGCTCCCATAGAACTGGCTATTGCTAGGCTTCCAGGCTGTTTTAGTTGTTTGAGCTGTTGGAGATTTTTAGGCTGTTTGAAAATTATGCTTTGCTCGAGAGATACCAGTTACTTTTCAGGGCACCTCCCACCTATTATAAGGACCCCAGTTGATTTTGTGTTTAAAAAACATGGTGCTTTCTCACATGCATTTCTAACTAAGTGGATTGACCTAGCCAAAGGCAATTTAGAACATCAGTGGCCATTATGGGGAACTTTTGAAATCCCCAAACTTGTTTTCCTTAAAACCAAGGACAACCTTAAATTCGGCTTCATGGACAACCATAACTCTAAAATTTCCCAAACTGAGTGGAATGCTTATTTTGATTGCTATTTTGAGGCTTCCAAATATTATCAGGAGCCTATACTTGCCTCTCTGCAAAATGAGATTTCAAGATTAACTGAGGCAAACAAACAATTAAAGAAAGAAAAGATGGGTTCTGAAGCCTTGTGCTCCTCTTCTCTGGCCCCTCGTGCTCAGGTCCTGCCTCAGGCACCATCTTCCCCCTTCCCTTCTATACTGCCTACACCTCCTCCTCAGTTCCCCCATACTTGACAAACTTACATTTTCCCCTTGAAAATCTCCCCGCCCCACTTTTCTCTGGAACCATCAGAGAGAACCTGCCCCTTTAAAACTAAGATTTCTGAGGATCCAGAGGCTAAACTTTTATTGCTATTTTTTATATATATATATATATTCCCTGGGCTGAAGCTGCACTACAAGCCACGGTCAAAGATTTTCACAAAATAACTGAAGCACCTCACAGATTTGCTGAGGAATTTAATATGGTCATTCAAACTGTTTCCACTTATGTCAGCTAGCTCATATGCTTGTCGGTGAAGGTCAGGCCCAGCATTGCATGGAAACTTCTAATTGAGAAAAACGTCCCAAGAGGTCTCTAGAATTACAACCCGGAGACCAGCCCACTAACTTTTATATGATCAGGCTTGGGCAATCACTAGGTGACATCACTGGGCAATACCTAGGGCTTCTCTGAGGCCTGCTGATTGGAACAAAATTCAGGCTTGCGCATAAAAATCTGATGAACCTGCTCATGACTATTACAACTCACTTCAGTTTGTTTTTAAAGAAAACTCTGGTCTTCCGATGTTGATTCCACCTGGATAGGTTTTAACTCTATGTTTATTAAAGGGCTGAACTGGGCCTTCTGCTTCTAATAAAAATAGCCAGGATGGAATGGGAAACTACATCTACCCCATATGTAGTTAATCTGGCAAACCAGCTCTTTCACACTCTAGAGGAGTCGCCTAAAAGGAAGACCACTAAAATTCTTAGTCTTCAACTCCAGCAAATAAAGGCCCCTAAACAAAAACAAAACCCTCCTATTTTTCTGCTATTATTGCAAAGAGCTAGGGCATTGGAAAAGAGACTGTTACAAATTCAAGTGCTTCATGTGCCTTCAGTTCCCCCAACAGCCTTTCCAACATCCTCCCAGTTCTCAAAGAAGAAGCTCCAAGGGACTACAGGGGCGCTTCCCAATGCTCCCTCTTAATCAGCTTGGAGGAATACTGCCCTAGATTGGAGATGACCCTTCCAGTCCTAATTGATACTGGAGCCACACTCTCGGTGCTCAAACCCACTTCTAGTAAAGAGGCCACTGCCTTGGAGTACTAAAGTAGTTCAAATACTGGGGATCTCTAATGAACCTCAAAAGGTTTCTGTCTCTGAACCTATACCCTTTTGTTTAGGCCCTTTGAGAAATACACACCCTTTTCTCCTTAATTACCCAGCTCTGATCCATTTAGTAGGCTGAGACTTTTTAGGAAAGCATTATATGGGAATTTTTTTCTCCCAAGAAGGAGAAATAATTCCAGAATTTGACAGTAGTTATCACAGCAGCCAACCAGGAGAATTAAATGACCCTTTGACATCTTTAATTTGCTCTGTCTCCGATGGCACTAGAGCTGATTCTGGAAACACTGATCATTTGTCCTTACTGAATCCACCACCACCCTCCGTGTAGGCCAAAATCTCAAACTGCTATTGGCAAAATTTACAGCACACCTCCCATTAAGATTCATATAGATACCTTAAAACCCTTCTCCAGTATAAATCAATACCCTATAAGTAAAGAAGCCCTTCAAGTTGTAAAGCCCGTAATAGAAGACTGCAATGGCTCAAGGTCTCCTTGTCTCTTGTACTAGTCCCTGTACTACTCCTATTTCACCAGTGGGAGATCCTAAGGGCTGAAGGTAGAGGTTTGTCCAGGGCCTTTGAGCAATAAACAACATTGTCGCCCTTCAAGACCCCTTGTTCCTAACCTTCATTTGCTACTAACATCCATTTCTACCAGAAGCAAGTTCTTTACTGTTATTGATTTATGCAGTGCATTCTTTAGTATTCTAGTTGACAAAGCTAGCCAATACCTATTTGCCTTTACTTGGGGAGAAAAACAATTCACCTGGACAGTAATGCCTCAGAGTTTTACTGAGAGTTCTTATTTCTCACAAATGCTGAAGGCTTATCTGGGTGATGTAAACTTCCCTAGGCGTTCTCCTTTGTTGCAGTATGTGAGTGATCTTCTTCTTTGTTCTCCTTTCCAAACCTCCTCACAAGAAGACAGCAATCCAATTGCTAAAGCTAAAAAGCCAGCCTCCTCAAAGGGACACAAAATTGCCAAGGAAAAATGCAGTTCTTAATACTTAGAGCCTCTCATGTGATATCAGAACAAGGGCTACACCTAGATGCAAATGGGCTTCATGGTGTCCTAAGTTTCTCCACACCCAAAAACCAAGCGCCAACTGCAAAGTTTTTTTCTCAGGCTAGTTTGTTACTGCTGAAATTAGATTCAAATTCTCTCTTATGACCAAACTTCTGTATGTTTTATTAAAAAGTAACAACCTTGATCCAATTTTATGCGAGGAATCAAACAACATAGCCTTTAAAAGGCCTTAAAGGAGAGTTTAACGAACCTGCTCACCCTTGGGCATGCCAATGACCAGATTCCCTTTTATCTTTCTGTATATGAAAAGGAAGGAAACATCCTTGGGCACTCACTCCAAAGCCAAAACACAGGAACCACAGGGCATCATAGCCAGCAACTGGGCCCTGTGGCATGGAGATACCTCCACTGCCCTTTTGGCTAAGGCCACTGAGAAAATGAGGAGGAGGATCACCCCCTTTAACCATTTTTGTACCTCATGCAGTAGAAGCCCTCCTGAAATCTCATCATGCTCACCATTTCTCAGTCAGCCTCCTCACCTCCTATGGAGGCCTTTTGTTAACTGCTCCTCATATAACTCTTTTACATTGTAATGACCTTAACCTTGCTACTCTTCTCCCCTCCCCCTCCATCACTGTCGCCGAAACAAAGCCCCTTACAACTTCTTATTGCTGACCCACTATGATTATCTTCAGGAAATTCCTTTGGGTAACACTGACTTCTCGTGGTTCACTGGTGCTTCTTAAATAAAATAAGACAAGGGCAAATGTTGTGCTGGGTATATACTGTTGCAACTCCTTTTGACATTGTTGAGGCAGCACCTTTACCTATGACTATTTCAGCCCAACAGGCTGTACTGTACACTCTTATGCAGGCTTGTACTTCAGCCAAGGGCAAAACTAACAATATTTATACCGATAGCAGATACGCTTTCAGAGTAGCTCATGATTTTGAAACGTTGTAGAAGCAACATGGCTTCCTTACTTCCAGGGGAAATAAAATTTCAAATGGCCTCTATATTCGGGGATTGTTGGATGCAATAGTTTGCCTATCATTTTAGCTGTTATTAAGATCCTGAGGCATTCTAATCTTGATGCCCTGGAAGCTAAGGAAAATCACCTCGCTGACGATTCTGCAAGGAATGCTGCCCTTAAAGAAATTGACAGTAGCCAAACCTCTGTCATGGCCCAAAGGGATATTTCCCCCAAGTTATAACTTAGAAAAACTGGCTAGAGAACCCCTAACACTTGGCCTCAGAAAAGGAAAAACAAGATTGGATATTCAACAATTGTTGGTTTGATAAAAAGAGAAAGCTCCAGGAGTTCCCATTGTGGCTCAGGGGATGTCTCTGTGAGGATGTGGGTTCGATCCCTGGCCTCACCCAGTGGGTTAAGGACCCGGTGTTGCTGCAAGCTGCGGCGTAGATTGCAGATGCAGCTTGGATCTGATGTTGCCATGGCCGTGGTGTAGACCACAGCTGCATCTCTGATTCAACCCCTAGCCCAGGAACTTCCATATGCCACAGGTGCATCCGTCAAAAGAAAAAAGAAAAAGCCCTTATTCAGACCAAATAGCAACCCAGTTTTGCTGCAGACTAAAATTCCCACGCCTCATCACTGTTCATGCATTCAGCTATTGGTCAACTAACAAAATGATAGCACTGATGAATAAATATTGCTGGGGAAACATTAACAAGGGCGCAAAAAGTGCCTCCCTCACTTGTGCCACTTGTCCAACACGCAACCCAGAGAAATCCATCTGTGGCTGCTCCTGGACATTTTAAACTGCCTAGTGGACCATTAGGTCTGGGAAAGGGATTTCATACAACTTCCTCCATCTTGTGGATATAAGTAAGTTTTAGTCATGGTCTGTATGTTTTCACACTGGACTGAAGCCTTCCCTTGCAGACAGGCTACTGCCTCTTCTGTAGTTTATCTCCCTCTGGAAAAACTTACCCCTACCGGGGGAACTCCTCCCAACCTTCATAATAATGATCAAGGAATCCATTTTACTGGTAAGGTGCTTCAGTGCAAAAAGTCTGCACTGTTTGGCCTGTTTTACAACACCTTCACTGCATTTACCACCCTCAATCCTCTGGTTTAGTCAAATGTACTAATGGCATTATTAAGATTCATTTGGCAAGATGTGTAGAGGCCCTCAAAATATTTTGGCCAAAAGCACTGCCACTGGCCCTTCTGAAACTCAGATCCACCCCCCACCCCCCCACCCCCGCCGGAACACCAAAAGTATTACTCAGGATGAGTCACAGGATGCCCGATGCACTTGGCTCCTGCCTCTTTTGACCCACAACTGATAAAAGGAAAGATACTCTGATATTGCCAAGGCTTAATTGTTTCTATTAAAAATAACCATGTTTTGGTAGGGCAATATTTTCACTGTGTGCTTTCAGGAGATGAAGACATCCTTGCAACCCAGAGATTTCATCGATTGGAAAAGACACTTCCAGAGTGACTTTCTTCAGTCTTGCTGGGAAAGGCCCCTCTCGGGTACAGCTAACCAACCCTTGTGCCACCAAGCTCCAGGGAATAGGCTCTTGGATTCATGTGACACATCTAAAGAAAGCACCAATCCTCCAATCCTGACTGGATCTGCACATCCCCTGGTGACCTGAAAGTAAAGATTTTCTGAAACTGAATAAGATAAAACTGAGAAGACAGCTTTCCCAAAATATCAAGATTAGGCCTGTTGGGGGTTTGTCTGCCAAACCTCTGATGGTGGTATAATGCTTCAGATGATCTCCAAAGTCCGTGATCTTGATAACATATGGACTTTAGATAAAAAGCACTCGAGAGTTCTGCCTCCTACCCCTCCTTGTTACTCTAATGTGACCTCGACAGGTTCCTAAACTGTACACTTTCCCTCTAATGTAGGATTCTACACCCAGGAAATGTCCTTCCTGGCATTGAGGGGGAAAAACAAAACAAAACAAAACAAAACCCTGCTGAACCTGGAAAATCTGACTCTGGGCCAGTGATGCTTTCAGAGAAAGATCTTGATCAAAGGGGGGGATGTAAAAATGAATAAAGACACAACTTAGAATAGATTTACAAGGAGATCCTGCTGAGTAGCATTGAGAACTTTGTCTAGATACTCATGTTGCAACAGAAGAAAGGGTGGGGGAAAAATGTAATTGTAATGTATACACGTAAGGATAACCTGACCCCCTTGCTGTACAGTGGGAAAATAAAAAACATTAATAAAGAGAAACTTCAATTAAAATAGTCAGAAAAGGACACAAGCATAAAGAAAAAGGAAATCATCCAACCAAAAAAAAAAAAAAAAGAGAGAGAGAGAGAGGAAGAGAGAGAGAGAAAGGAACAAAGGAGAAACATAGAATCAATTGAAAAACAAGATTTCAAATGGCAATATTTATCAATACATATTTATCAATAATTACCTTAAGTGCTAATGGACTGAATGCTCCAATGAAAAGACAGAGTGGAAGACTGGATAAAAAAGCAAGAGCCTACAACATGCTGTCTACAAGAGACTCATCTTAGGGCAAAGGACACATGTAAATTGAAAGTTAGGGGATGGGAAAAGATATTCCATGCCAATGGAAAAGATAGGAAAGCAGGAGCTGCAATACTCATATCAGACAAAATAGACTTTAAAATGAAGCCCATAAAGAAAGACAAAGAAGGACACTATCTAATGATAAAAGGATCCATTCAAGAAGAGGATATTACAATCATCAGTATAGAGGCCCCTAGTATAGGAGCACCCAGATACATACAACAAATGCTAACAGACATAAAAGGAGAACAGAATAATAGTAGGAGAATTGAACACCCCACTTACATCGATGGACAGATTCTCTAGAAAGAAAATCAATACGGCAACAGAGATCCTAAATGACACAATAGAAAAGTTAACTTAACTGACATTTTCAGGACACTACATCCAAAAAAATAAGAATATACAGTCTTTTCAAGTGCACATGGAACATTCTCAAGGATTGACCACATACTGGGGCACAAAACTAACCTCAACAAATTTAGGAGTACAGAAATTACTTCAAGTATCAATGGCATGAAACTAGAAACCAAAACCACAGGAAAGGAAATGAGAAAAAGCTGACTACATGGAGACTAAACAACATGCTACTAAAAAGCCAGTGAGGGAATCAAAAAGTAAATTAAAAAATACCTCAAGACAAATGATAATGAAAACACAACCATTCAAAATCTATGAGATGCTGTAAAAGCAGTGCTTAGAGGGAAGTTCATAGCAATACAGGCCTTCCTCAAAAAAGAAGAAAAGTTTCAAGTCAACAACTTAACCCACCATCTAAAAAAAAATTAGAAAAAGCAGAACAAACAAAACCTAAAACCAGCAGACGGAAAGAGATCATGAAGCTCAGAGAGGAAATCAATAAAACCGAGATTCAAAAAACAAGAGAAAAAAATCAGTAAAATCAAGAGCTGGTTCTTTGAAAGGGTAAACAAAATTGACAAACCTCTGGCCAGACTCACCAAGAGGGGGAGAGCAGGAACCCAAATAAAGAAAATAAGAAATGAAAAAGGAGAAATCTCAATGGATACTGCAGAAATGAGAGAGAGAGAGAGAGAGAGAGAGAGAGAGAGAGAGAGAGAGAGAGAGAATACTATGAACAATTAGATGCCAACAAATTTGACAACCAAGAAGAAATGGACAACTTTCTATAGACTTACATACAGCCCACCAAAACTGAATCAAGAAGAAATAGATCAATTGAACAGACTGTTCACTAGACATGAAATTGAATATCTCATAAAAACACTCCCTGCAAACAAAAGTCCAGGACCAGATGGCATCACAAGTGAACTCTACCACACACATATGAAGAAGAAATTGTACCTATCCTTCTTAAACTTTTCCAAAAGGTTGAAGAAGGAGGAACACTCCAAAGACATTCTATGAAGCCGCCATCACCCTAATACCAAAATCAGACAAAAATACTACCAAAAAAGAAAATTATAGGCCAATATCTGTGATGAACATAGATGCAAAAATTCTCAACACAATTTTAGCCAACCGAATCCAACAACATACATAGAAGATCATATACCACGACCAAGTGGGATTCATCCCAGGTTCACAAGGATGGTTCAACATACGCAAATCAATCAATGTCATACAGCACATTAATAACAGCCAAAAGCCACATGATCATCTCAACAGATGCAGAAAAAAAGTATTTGACCAAGTCCAACATCCATTCATGATAAAAACTCTTACCAAAGAATGAGTGTAGAAGGAACATACCTTAACATAATAACAGCCATTTATGACAAACCCACAGCAAATGTAATACTCAATGGAGAAAAGCTGAAACCCTTCCCACTAAAATATGGAACAACACAAGGATACCCACTCTCACCACTTTTATTCGCCATAGTATTGGACATCCTAGCCACAGCAATCAGACAAACAAAAGAAATAAAAGGTATCCAATTTGGAGGAGAAGACATAAAACTGTCACTTTATGCAGATGACATGATGCTATATATAGAAAACCCTAAGGACTCCGCACAAAAACTACTCAAACTGATCAACAAATTCAGAAAAGTAGCAGGATACAAAATTAGCACTGCATTCGGAAATCGGTTGCATTTCTGTATCCTAACAATGAAATATTTGAAAAGGAATATAAAAATACAATACCTTTTAAAATCTCAACCAAAGAATTAAATGCCTAGGAATAAACTGGACCAAGGAGGCAAAAGATTTATATGCTGAGGACTACAAAACATTAATCAATGAAATTAAAGAGGCTTCAAAGAAATGGAAAGATATTCCATGCTCCCAGGTTGGAAGAATTATTATCATAAAAAATGGGCCATACTACCAAAAGCAATCTACAGATTCAATGCAATCCCTGCCAAGTTACCCATGACATTTTTTTTTCACAGAACTACAAAAAACAATCCAAAAATTTATATGGAACCATAAAAGACTCAGAATTGCCAGTGCAATCCTGAGGAACAAAAACCAAGCAGGAGGCATAACTCTCCCAGACTTCAGGCAAGAAGACCTAATCAAAGGACCTAATCAAAGCTACAGTAATCAAGATAGTGTGGTACTGGTACCGAAACAGACATACACACCAGTGGAACAGAACAGAGAACCCAGAATTAAACCCAGACACCTATAATCAATTAATCTTCGACAAAGGAGGCAAGAATATAAAATGGGGAAAAGACAGTCTTTTCAGCAAGTGGTGCTGGGAAAACTGGACAGCCACATGTAAACCAATGAAACTGGAATACACCCTCACACCATGCACAAAAATGAACTCAAAATGGCTTAAAGACTTAAACATAAGACAAGACACCATCAAACTCCTAGAAAAGAACATAGGCAAAACTTTCTCTAACATCAGCCTTACAAATGTTTTCTTAGGTCAGTCTCCCAAGGCAACAGAAATAAAAGCAAAAATAAACCACCAACGGGACCTAATCAAACCGAAAGGCTTTTGCATGGCAAAGGAAACAACAACAACAACAACAACAACAACACCAAAAAAAAAAAAAAAAAAAAGAAAGAAAGAAAAGAAAAGAAAAGAAAAAGAAAGAAAGAAAACCTACAGCTTGGTAGAAAATAGTTTCAAATGATGCACTGAGAAGGGTTTAATCTCTAAAATATGCAAACAACTTTTACAACTCAACAGCAAAACAACAACAACCCAATTGAAAAATGGGCAAAGGAACTGAATAAACATTTCTGCAAAGAAGATACACAGATGGCCAACAAGCACATGAAAAATGCTCAACATCACTGATTATTAGAGAAATGCAAATTGAAACTACTATTAGGTAGCACCTCACACCTGTCAGAATGGCCATCATTTGTAGGTCTACAAATAACAAATGCTGGAGAGGGTGTGTAGAGAAGGGTACCCTCCTACACCATTGGTACAACCACCATGGAAAACAGTATGGAGGTACCTCAGAAAACTAAATATAGAACTACCACAGGACCCAGCAATCCCACTCCTGGACATATATCCCGACAAAGCATTCATTGAAAAAGATACATGCACCCGTATGTTCACTGCTGAACTATTCACAATAGCCAAGACATGGAAACAACCTAAAGGTCCATCGACATTGAGAAGATGTGGTATATACACACAATGGAATACTACCCAGCCATAATAAAGAACAAAATAATGCCATTGGCAGCAACATGGATGGAACTAGAGACTCTCATACTAAGTGAAGTGGGTCAGAAAGAGAAAGACAAATACCATATGATAGCACTTATATCTGGAGTCTAATATACGGCACAAATGAATCTTTCCACAGAAAAGAAACTCATGGACTGGAAGAACAGACTTGTGGTTGCCAAGGGGGAGGGGGAAGGGGAGGGAGTGGGATGTACTGGGAGTTTGGGGTTAATAGAGGCAAACTATTGCCTTTGGAATGGATAAGCAATGAGATCCTGCTGTTATAGCACAGGAAACTATATCTCCATCATTTGTGATGGAACATGATGGAGGCTAATGTCAGAGAAATAATATATCTATTCTGTACATATATGACTGGGTCACTTTGCTGTACAGTAGAAATCCACAGAACACTGCAAATCAACTACAATGGAAAAAATAAAAATCACAAAAATGTGTCTACACACACACACACACACACACACACACACACACACACACACACACACCTTTCCAGATTCTTTTCTACTGTAGGTTATAAAGTATTGAATAAAAAAAAAAAAATAGAGCCAGGAGGCCAGAAGGGAGAACTCTCACACCCTCTGATGATAGCAGAGCCCAACAGGAAGAAAAAGAGACTTTCCTCTTTTGGTCTGGAAAGAGCACAGCCAATGAGAGGGTGTCAGGATTCAGCCAACGAAAAGCCACTGCATTTCAAATGCTCAGTCTCCAATGAACACTTTGTCTATTATAGCTTTCCCAACTTCCTCTCTTTAAAAGATTTATCCTCTCTCTCCCTGTTGGCTCAACACGGCTCAAGACTTTGAGTTGGAAGTCTTTGCTGATCTGGAATAAGTCCGGTTTTTTTGTTGGTTTTGGTTTTGGTTTTGGTTTTGGTTTTGGTTTTGGTTTTGGTTTATTGAGCAATACCTGACGGTCTATTTGTTGCAAGAAAACATAATCTTTAACAGTAGTCTGGATAAAGCTGCACCAGTTTAGTGTTCTCTCAGTACTGGCATTGTAACTCTGGCAGCCTTCCTTTGTCCCCATGTAGGAAAGCAAAAACCACAGCAAGCAACTTTGACTGGGTCTTAATATCATGCAGTTGTCATTTTGCCTCAAGTTACTCAAACCAAGTGAGAGAGAAAGATGGAAGGTGGCTCCTCTCTTCACATCCACTCAAGCAAGCAAGAGCGTTTTCCAGACCACTCCCTAGAGCTTCGAGTGTGCCTACTTCCCACCGGGAACCACGAGGTGCTGTGACGTGGTGGCAGGCGCATAGGGCAGACTGCAGCTTCCCCACCCCCCAGCTCGAGCCTCCTCTAGGACCCCATTGAGACGTCACCACGGTAGGTTTTGTTTGGTCTGCGTCCTGTTGCCCCAGGAGACGAGATGCCACAGGCCTCTCCAGGAGTCTCAGAGTGACGCCAGAGAGCCCTCGGCCTTGACTCACAACCCTCCCAGAGAGGCTCCTGCCTCCAGCGCGAGCCCCCTCCCCCACCTTCCAACCTCGGAAGGCCAAATTACCCTCAGATTCTCTGGGAAAGGAGAGCAAGAACGGCCTCATGAGTGAGGCAGGAGAAGCCACCCTTACGGAGGGGGCCGCTTCTGTCTCCCCTCAAGCCACGCAGAAACACCTGGCATCCTTGGGAGGCGGAAATCCTCCCCAAGTCTTAGGTGAAGGCAACTTCGGCGGGGATGAGATCCCCAAGGCCACCGCGGAGGGCGCCAAGGTGCCCAAGAAGGTTATCGCTAAGAGGGTGCGAGGCTCTGTGAAGTGGTTTAACGTGAAGAATGGGTACGGTTTCATCAGCAGGCATGATACCCAGGAAGATGTGTTTGTTCACCAGACGGCCATTACCCGTAATAACCCTCACAAGTACCAACGCAGCGTGGGCGACGGCGAGACTGTCGAGTTTGACGTGGTGCAGGGCGAGCGGGGCACTGAAGCCGCTAACGTGACCGGGCCAGCAGGCACGCCAGTGGAGGGCAGCCGCTATGCCGCTGACCACCCCCGCTTCCGCCGGGGCTTCTACATCCCCCGCCGCGCGCCACCATCACGGGGTCCCAAGGGCGCTGAGGACGACGACGTTGACGAAGGCGAGGGCAGTGGCGAAGACTTCACCGGGGCCCAGGGCCTGAGGCGCCGCCTGCCTGGCCACGCCCAAGACCAAAGGCTGAGGCGCTTCCCTCCCTTCCGCAGGGCCCCAGCCGTGACCCGCCGCCCATCAGCGCTGGCTACCACCAGCGGCCCACGGGCCGCCCACCTGCCCGTTTCCGTCTCAACAAGGTCCGAGGGCGAGCCGCGACGAGGACCCGGCCCCAGCTACCTGCTGAGTCGCCCTAGGGGCCGAGGCACCACTCTTGGTCCAAGACCCTCACCAGGCGTCTCTGAGGAGCTGGAAGCAGAGCAGGAGGAAAGCCGGCGCGACGCTGCGCTCCTGCTATGTGGAGGAGAGAGTGCATGAGGAGATAGTAGATTGGTCAGCCTGGCAATGGGAGGCCTCACTTTGGAGGAATGGAGGCCATAAGGGGCCAAACTAAGGGATCTTGAACTTTTCCCTGCTCACAAGGTGCCTGACAGGATCCATTAGGGGAGGTGATGTGGTGATTGCTGGCTGGACATGGTGATTGATGGATGGAGGTGGAGTGGGGAGGACTGAAAGTAAAGAGGCGGGTCACAGAGTGTATGTATCTGGGGTGGGTGAAGAATATTAGCTGACGATGGGAACGTTCTGCTGTTTTTCCTAGCTGCTCCAGAATTTAGGCATACTTAACTAAGGGCAAACTCCAGCAGCCCAACAGGAGGCAAAGGGTATCACCTAAGACATAACAGAGAGATGCCTGGGATGTCTCCAGAAAACTTTGATTTAAAAACAAAAACAAAAACAAAAACTATATCCCTCGTGCTAATCCTCTTTCCTCTCTGAACTCCACAGAAGGCAAATATCTGTGGATGCAGAGTTCTAAAGTACAGGGTCTCCTTCAAAGACAAGATAAGGGACTTATGCATTAACCATGTTAATCTATAAACAGCTGCACTATGTCCTAAGGGTACCCCCTTTGATATCACTAAGAAGATAACCTCGTCATTGCCTATGCCGTGTTCTTGCCCCACTAGTCTTGTCACCTTCCTTAGTCCCACAATACTAATCTTGTCACCTTCCTAATAAAAGTCATGTGGGCTAAAGCCTAGGTGCCTTTTGTTCTGTGAAACAGAGTGCCTCCGGGTCTCCCACTTTCTAAATGTAAGGTAGTCTTGTGTGTTTGTTTAACCCACGGTCCCTCTTCCAGGATCCCCCACTGCCCTGCAGCGCTGGACACGGCACTGCTCCCACTTCATGTACCAGATATTACTTGGTTTTCTTGAGTGAAAAAAATGTGAATTTAGCGGCTATCTTTGTTTGAGTCATTGAAAGGTGACACACCCCAGCCTAAAGCTTTAATAACAGCCTCCTTAGACACCATTGACTGGGAGACTCTGCACCAGAGAACATGAGTAGGAATGCTGTATGTACGTACATTAGAGCATCATCCCAGAACGCCTGTCCTATTTATTATAATTGAATTTAAAGTCAAGCGAATGAGATTCTTCAACTCCTAAGAGAAAGTTGGATCATGACTCTGAAGTAGAACCCCCAACAACAATCCATTTCCTTCGTGGGACTTGCAATACCAACAGAATGGCACCTTGTAGCTGATCTGGATCACATCATGAATCCCCTTGATGTTGGAGGGGTGCCAACTGGTATTTCCTTTTTCTCTTTTGTAGTTGGAGCTGTCTGCTCCCATGCCACTGCCACTATTGACTGGTTGGCTGAGTTCTGTTTTATATATATAGATCTAGATCTAAATCTAGATATGTAAACACACACACGTGCATATATATACATATATACACATATATGAGTGTTCTGTTTCATACACACACACACACACACACACACACATACACAAAGGGCCATAATACAATAATGTGTGTATATGTAATAATATATATAATATATATATATATAAAACAGTTCAGGGTGTACATCATAGTGATTCAAGTATTTGTGCAGATCGTACTCTATTATAGCTTATTACAAGATAGTGGCTATGATTTCCCTTGTTATACAGTATATCTTGATGCTTATCTATTGTAGACACAGTAGTTTATATATGCTAATCCCACATCCCTTAATTTCTCCCTTTCCCCTCTCCTCTCCCCTTTGGTAACTACAAGTTTGCTTTCTATATCCGTGGGTCTGTTTCTGTTTTGCATATACATGTGTTTACATTATTTTTCTTTTTCTTTTTATTAATATTTTAATGAACAGTGCCTCACTTTGATTTTATGTTTTTTTAATATTACTCAATGAATTTATGACATTTATAGTTGTACAATGATCATCACAACCCAATCTTATAACATTTCCATCCCAAACCCCCAGCATCCCCTGCCCCCCTCAACCTCTCTCCTTTGGAAACCATAAGTTTTTCAAAGTCTGTGAGTCAGTATCTGTTCTGCAAAGAAGTTCATTATACATATACAAGAAAATACATTATTTTTCTTTTTTTGCATTATATGTTTTTTCAAAGTTTTATTGAAGTATAGTTGATTTACAATATCATGATAATTTCTGTTGTACAAAAAAGTGATTCAGTTATACATGTACCCACAACCCTTCTTTATCAGATTATTTTCCCATTTGGACCATCACAAACTGTTGGGTAGAGTTCCCTGTGCTATACAGCAGGTCCCCAGTGGTCAATCATTCCACATACCACAGTGTGCATATGCCAATGCCAAACCCCTAGTCCATCCCTTCCCCTGCCACCAGTCCCCTCTGGTAACCATAAATTTGTTTTTAAAGTCTGTGAGTCACTTCAAAAGTCACTTCAATAAGTGGTTCAGTGAAAACTGGACAGCTACATGTCAGATAATGAAATTAGAACATTCTCTAACACCAGAGAAAAAATAAACTCAAAATGGACTAAAACCTAAATGTAAGACTGGATACTATAAAACTCTTAGAGCAAAACATAGGCAGAATACTCTGTGACATAATCCACAGCAATATCTTCTCAGATCCACCTCCTAGGATAATGAAAATAAACACAAAACTCTTTAAATGGTGCCTAATTAAACGTAAAAGTTTTTGCAAAGCAAAGGAAACTATGAACAAAATGAAAAGACAACCCACAGAAAGGGAGAAAATATCTGCATATGATACAACTGAAAACGGACTAATCCTCAAATATACAAACATTATATGCTATCAGTTTTATGTGGAATCTGAAAAAAGGATACGAATGAGCTTATTTACAGAATAAAACTGATAGCATATAATGTTTGTATATTTGAGGATTAGTCCGTTTTCAGTTGTATCATATGCAGATATTTTCTCCCTTTCTGTGGGTTGTCTTTTCATTTTGTTCATAGTTTCCTTTGCTTTGCAAAAACTTTTACGTTTAATTAGGCACCATTTAAAAAGTTTTGTGTTTATTTTCATTATCCTAGGAGGTGGATCTGAGAAGATATTGCTGTGGATTATGTCACAGAGTATTCTGCCTATGTTTTGCTCTAAGAGTTTTATAGTATCCAGTCTTACATTTAGGTTTTAGTCCATTTTGAGTTTATTTTTTCTCTGGTGTTAGAGAATGTTCTAATTTCATTATCTGACATGTAGCTGTCCAGTTTTCACTGAACCACTTATTGAAGTGACTTTTGAAGTGACTCACAGACTTTAAAAACAAATTTATGGTTACCAGAGGGGACTGGTGGCAGGGGAAGGGATGGACTAGGGGTTTGGCATTGGCATATGCACACTGTGGTATGGGAATGATTGACACTGGGGACCTGCGTAAGCACAGGGAACTCTACCCAACAGTTTGTGATGGTCCAAATGGGAAAATAATCTGATAAAGAAGGGTTGTGGGTACATGTATAACTGAATCACTTTTTTGTACAACAGAAATTATCATGATATTGTAAATCAACTATACTTCAATAAAACTTTGAAAAAACATATAATGCAAAAAAAGAAAAATAATGTATTTTCTTGTATATGTATAATGAACTTCTTTGCAGAACAGATACTGACTCACAGACTTTGAAAAACTTATGGTTTCCAAAGGAGAGAGGTTGAGGGGGGCAAGGGATGCTGGGGGTTTGGGATGGAAATGTTATAAGATTGGGTTGTGATGATCATTGTACAACTATAAATGTCATAAATTCATTGAGTAATATTAAAAAAACATAAAATCAAAGTGAGGCACTGTTCATTAAAATATTAATAAAAAGAAAAAGAAAAATAATGTAAACACATGTATATGCAAAACAGAAACAGACCCACGGATATAGAAAGCAAACTTGTAGTTACCAAAGGGGAGAGGAGAGGGGAAAGGGAGAAATTAAGGGATGTGGGATTAGCATATATAAACTACTGTGTCTACAATAGATAAGCATCAAGATATACTGTATAACAAGGGAAATCATAGCCACTATCTTGTAATAAGCTATAATAGAGTACGATCTGCACAAATACTTGAATCACTATGATGTACACCCTGAACTGTTTTATATATATATATATATATATATATATATACATATACACACATATATGTATATATGGCCCTTTGTGTATGTGTGTGTGTGTGTGTGTGTGTGTGTATGAAACAGAACACTCATATATGTGTATATATGTATATATATGCACGTGTGTGTGTTTACATATCTAGATTTAGATCTAGATCTATATATATAAAACAGAACTCAGCCAACCAGTCAATAGTGGCAGTGGCATGGGAGCAGACAGCTCCAACTACAAAAGAGAAAAAGGAAATACCAGTTGGCACCCCTCCAACATCAAGGGGATTCATGATGTGATCCAGATCAGCTACAAGGTGCCATTCTGTTGGTATTGCAAGTCCCACGAAGGAAATGGATTGTTGTTGGGGGTTCTACTTCAGAGTCATGATCCAACTTTCTCTTAGGAAGTTGAAGAATCTCATTCGCTTGACTTTAAATTCAATTATAATAAATAGGACAGGCGTTCTGGGATGATGCTCTAATGTACGTACATACAGCATTCCTACTCATGTTCTCTGGTGCAGAGTCTCCCAGTCAATGGTGTCTAAGGAGGCCTGTTATTATTAAAGGCTTTAGGCTGGGTGTGTCACCTTTCAATGACTCAAACAAAGATAGCCGCTAAATTCACATTTTTTTCACTCAAGAAAACCAAGTAATATCTGGTACATGAAGTGGGAGCAGTGCCGTGTCCAGCGCTGCAGGGCAGTGGGGGATCCTGGAAGAGGGACCGTGTGGTATAACACAACACACAAGACTACCTTACATTTAGAAAGTGGGAGACCAGGAGGCACTCTGTTTCACAGAACAAAAGGCACCTAGGCTTTAGCCCACATGACTTTTATTAAGGAAGGTGACAAGATTAGTATTAGTGGGACTAAGGAAGGTGACAAGACTAGTGGGGCAAGAACAGGCATAGGCAATGACGAGGTTATCTTCTTAGTGATATCAAAGGGGGTACCCTTAGGACATAGTGCAGCTGTTTATAGAATAACATGGTTAATGCATAAGTCCCTTATCTTGTCTTTGAAGGAGACCCTGTACTTTAGAACTCTGCATCCACAGATATTTGCCTTCTGTGGAGTTCAGAGAGGAAAGAGGATTAGCACGAGGGATATAGTTTTTGTTTTTGTTTTTGTTTTAAATCAAAGTTTTCTGGAGACATCCCAGGCATCTCTCTGTTATGTCTTAGGTGATACCCTTTGCCTCCTGTTGGGCTGCTGGAGTTGCCCTTAGTTAAGTATGCCTAAATTCTGGAGCAGCTAGGAAAAACAGCAGAACGTTCCCATCGTCAGCTAAATATATTCACCCACCCCCAGATACATACCTCTGTGACCAGCCTCTTTACATTTCAGTCCTCCCCACTCCACCTCCATCCATCAATCACCATGTCCAGCCAGCAATCACCACATCACCTCCCCTTAATGGATCCTGTCAGGCACCTTTGTGAGCAGGGAAAAGTTCAAGATCCCTTAGTTTGGCCCCTTATGGCCTCCATTCCTCCAAAGTGAGGCCTCCCATTGCCAGGCTGACCAATCTACTATCTCCTCATGCACTCTCTCCTCACATAGCAGGGAGCAGCCTATGAACTCAACCTGTATGTATGGAAAACATTTCCCCTCACACCATATTCATGCCTATTATTTGGCGTGAAAAGGCATCCCAGAGGGATCTGAGTTAATTCCTAATCATAGCAGGTTTAGTCTTGCTTCAAGTCTTCGCCCTCTCTCTCTCTCTCTCTGTCTCTCTCTCTCTCTCTCTCTCTTTCTCTCTCTCTCGGTGCTGTGTGTCAGTGTAAATTCTTATGCTTAGTGATTTTTGGTGCACTCTAAATAGTCTCTGAAGAAGTCAGCAGCTATAAGTGGGAAGCACACTGGGCTAGGAGTCTGGAGGAAAAACTTCTAGCTGTATGTTGACATGACATTATCAAATCTTAACTCTGTGATGATTGCTAGATGTAAATTTGAATTCAAGTGTCCACGTAGTGGTTGCTCTAGCCTGGAACTAACACTGCCACCATCTGGGTCACCTGTGTTTCCTCTCAGATCCTGTGTTAGTTAACCCCACCATTGTGGAGTCATCACCAGTTTTGTCTCACTTTCCACTAGGATATGGGCTCCTTGAGAGAAGGGACCATCTTCTTCATCACGACGCAACTCCTAGTGCCTGGCCAAGTGCCTGGCACAAGTGGGCACTCACATATTCTCTGAACAAGGGAGTTGCTACTGTTTCTACTTGAATTGATTGAGGATATTTAGCCATAATTAATGATTGAATACTCACTCCCCAAATACCTTACGCTAGCCTATAATGTGGTGTAAAATGCCTCAACATTTAAATGGGAACAGTATTTTGATCTTGCTACTTATAATCCGATTCCCTTAATCTATAAAATGAGGTTTTAAAGACCCCTGTTGGTTTCAAATTTATTGATCCCTCACTTCCCCCTCCCCCCAACCCAACTCCTGCCTCCCATCCACCAATGCTACCATATGTTCAAATGAAAACCAGGATAGGGATGACAGACCCAGTCAGAACTTCTCCGTTTGAAGGGAAAGTGCTGAGGTGGGCTGAACCATACCTGCTCGGTCTTCCAGCAATCCTCCACAGGCCCCCTGGGTGAACTCAAGCAGGAAGTATAGGTGAAAACCACAGACTAGGTGTTTCTCTTCAGCTACAGAGGTATGCACCAAAAAATTTGTACCTGCTTCCATGCTTTCTATTTTTTTTCCTTCAGTTTCCCCAACCCCCAGCTTTATTGAGATATAACTGACATATAACATAGTGTAAGTTTAGATGCACAATGTGATAATTTTATACAGGTTTATATTGTGAAATGTTTCCCACAAAGTGTTAATTAACACACCCTTCACCTCACATAATTAGCATTTTGTTGTTGTTGTCATGGTGAGAACATTAGTGCTGTATGCTCATGTCAACTTTCAAGTATTCGATAAAGTATAAAGTATATTGATAAAGTATAAAGGATATAAATATATATCTAAAATATATAAAGTATTTGATAAAGTATAAAGTATTTGATAAAGTATAAAGTATATTGTTAACTATAAAGTATTGTTAGTTGTACATTAGGTCCCTGGAACTTACTCATCTTACATCTGAAAGTTTGCATCCCTTGACCAGCATCTCTCCGTTTCCTCCACTCCCAGTCCTTCATGCCCATTTTCTTTTAAATACTTAAATGGTATCAGATTGAGTTCATTAAAAGAAAAGAAAAAAAAAAAAAAACCGAAGAGGAGAATTCTTTTTCCAGAGAGCCACATTCTTTACATGTCATGGTGTTTTGCTCAGCTTTTTGTACTTTTCCTCATAGAGTACTACCTAAGCAGTAAGTGTGGGTAGTTGGGCCCACCCTCCAGATTTATTGCACAAATGGCAGGGCAGGGGAAGAGGATGAAAGAAAAAGTGATGGGGATACCCTGAAAAGTTCAACCTGTAAGTCCAAAACTCCTCCTAAATTCATGAGTTGTAAAGAGAATAGGTATGATCTTTGTGAAAAACTTATTCTAAAAAATTATTGAAAGGGCTATCTCAAAACACAGGTATATGCTGGCAGGTTTAAAAGAAATTTCAAACAGTGATAGCAGATAAAGGCAACATGAAATGTTTTATTGAGAAAATGACCACTCAGGTGAGTAATATCACAATGTCAGATAATCCTCAATTATCAGGTAGTCTTTGTTTTTGTATTAAAAATAAAAAATAATGTTAAAAGTACTTCAACTGATTCACCTGGGGATGCAGAATAATAGCTGTGATCCTGGTCAGATCTTTAAATAGAATAGATTCGGGAGTGTGTGTGTGTGTGTGTGTGTGTGTGTGTGTGT